>NW_024065071.1:190765-255960 GCF_009727055.1 Benincasa hispida
AAAGAAGAGGAAGCCGGCACATTCGTAGCTGTCTGCAATGAGATTATAGCAAAAACGAACAAGGAAGAAGGACCGATCGCAACGCAAGAAAAGAGCCGAAGGAAGAAAGAAAAATAACGCAACCTTGCCCTCATGGAGCCACTAACCCTTAAACTAAAAAACCCACCAACGGATCTGAAGTACGCATCTCTGGGGCAGAATGAGAAGCCTGCCAGTAATAGTTTCCTCTGCCCTTAACGCAGATCAAGAAGAATGCATTGATGAGCATTCTCAAAAAGCATGTACGAGTAATCGGTTTGGGCGCTCGCTGATTATTAGAGGATATGCCCCGCGTACTACATGCACCACATTCGTCTTGAGGACAACCACAAAGAAACATTGAAAATCAACCGCAGACTAACCCCTCGCAATGAAGAGGTCCGCTCAAGAAGGAGATTATCAAAGTGGCTGATGCTGGGCATTATCTATCCCATTGTAGATAGCACGTGGGTTCGCCTCGTGCAATGTGTGCTAAAGAAGGGTGGAATGAAGGTAGTCCCCAATGAGAACAATGAATTAATACCGTAGAGAACCATCAGTTGGATGGCGCATATGTATGAACTACCTCAAATTGAATGCGGCCTCAAAGAAGGATCACTTTCTCTTCCATTCATACAATCAAATGCTCTGGATAAATTGGCAGGGAATGATTTTTATACTATTTCTAGTATGGATACATCAAGGTACAACCAGATCATGATAGATCTGAAGACCAAGACAAGACCACATTCACCCTGCCCATATTGGACATTCATTTTTCCGTCGCATGTCGTTCGCCTCTGTCAATGCGCCAAGCACGTTCCAGAGGTGCATAATGGCAATCTTTTCAGATTATCTGAGGACTCAGTAGAAATATTTATGGATGACTTCTCCATTTATGGGAACACTTATGAAGTCTGCCTGGCCAATTTGGAGAAAAATTCTGAAAAAAGATGTGAAGAGATGAACCTGGTGCTTAACTGGGAAAATTTCACTTCATGGTGACGAGAGGGTATAGTGTTGGGACACAAGGTCCTCTCGGAAGAAGGGTTGGAGGTGGACAAACGCAAAAATTGACGCAATAAAAGCTTCCACCTCCCAACCAACGTGAAGGCAATCACGAAGCTTCCTGGGCAAGCTGGAATCTCACAGATATTCATTAAAGACTTTCTAAAATAGAAAAGACCATATGAGTGCGTTATTAAAGGCAAGAAAGAAAGTTTGAATTTGACAAAATTTGCCTCAACGCATTTTCGATTTTTTAAAGGATGCGCTGATTACCGCACCCGTCTTAATGTGCGCCGAATTGAACACTTCCATTCGAAATCATGTGCGATGCAAGCGTGTATGCTATGGTAAGTTGCATTAAGTGGAAACGAAGAAAAAAATTTTTGCACCCTCATATATGTGAGTAACAACTCTAAAACCCTGCTCAACTTAATTATACCAACCACTGAAAAAAGAGCTCCTGGCTGTGATTTTTGCGTTGGAAAAATTCTTGGCATACTGTTGGGAACCAAGGTACCATTCATACTGATCACCTCGCAATCAAATATTTGATGACAAAGAAAGGATGCAAAACCAGATTGATCAGATGGGTTCTCCTCCTTCAAGAATTTGATATCAAGATAATTGATCGAAAGGGGACAGAGAATCAAGTTGTGGATCACTTGTCAAAACTAGAAAATCCTGAGGTTTGACCGCAATACATCTGAAGTGAGTGTCGTGTTCCCAGATGAGGCAGTTTTATTTTGCATAAAAGAACTGCCATGGTATACCGGACATCGTTAATTATCTTGGTCTGTGAACAATTTCCTGAAGATTACACCTACCATCAATGGAAGAAGCTCACAGAATGAATGCAGACACTACTATTGGGATGAGCCCGAATCTATATAAACGAGGTGCAGACCAAAATCATTTGATTATGCGTAACAGACGCTGCTCACCAATGCATATTGTCACAGTGCCCAGATTCACCTTATGGAGGGCACTTTGGAGGACAACCGTACTGTAGCCAAAGTTTTACAAAGTGGATTCTTCTGGCCTTGATTATTTAAGGGTGTTGCTGACTATACAATTAAATGCGATCGATGTCAGCGCATTGACAACAGTTTCATAGAAGAACGCAATGCAGATGAATACTATCTTAGAGCTAGAAACTATTCGACATATGGGGGATTTGTCATGGGACCATTCCCTCCTTCAAAAACGGTAAGCATTATATTTTATTAGCCGTCGGAAAGTAAGTCACCAGGATCAACGCATAATAAATGACCGCAACTCCACTGCCAATTGGTATGAGTTTAGTCTGAGGAAAGAGTGCATTGCTTGTAGTTTAGATGTCTGATGACACACAACGTGGGGGCCAAGCTAAAACGAAGGTAAGGCACTCAGGAATCAGCGTAAGGTCCAGAAAAAATTAGAAATGAAAAAATTTTATGCAAGGACAAAATCAGTTTGACACCCGGTGGAAATTTTCTTTTTGAATAAATCATGCGTGTTAAGTAAATTCAGTAAAGTCTTTTGAAAGTTAAGCTTGCCAATCCCTAAGAGGGTATAGTGTTGGGACACAAGGTCTCTCGAGAAGGGTTGGAGGTGGACAAAGCAAAAATTGACGCAATTGAAAAGCTTCCACCTCCAACCAACGTGAAGGCAATACGAAGCTTCCTGGGCATGCTGGATTCTACAGAAGATTCATTAAAGACTTTTCTAAAATAGAAAGACCATTGAGTGCGTTATTAAAGGCAGAAAGAAAGTTTGAATTTGACAAAAATTGCCTCAACGCATTTCGATTTTTAAAGGATGCGCTGATTACCGCACCCGTCTTAATTGCGCCGAATTGAACACTTCCATTCGAAATCATGTGCGATGCAAGCGTGTATGCGATGGAAGTTGCATTAGTGGAAACGAAGAAAAAAATTTTGCACCCCATCATATATGTGAGTAAAACTCTAAACCCTGCTCAACTTAATTATACCACCACTGAAAAAGAGCTCCTGGCTGTGATTTTTGCGTTGGAAAAATTCTTGGCATACTTGTTGGGAACCAAGGTACTCATTCATACTGATCACTCGGCAATCAAATATTTGATGACAAAGAAGGATGCAAAGCCGAGATTGATCAGATGGGTTCTCCTCCTTCAAGAATTTGATATCAAGATAATTGATCGAAAGGGGACAGAGAATCAAGTTGTGGATCACTTGTCAAAACTAGAAAATCCTGAGGTTGACCGCAATACATCTGAAGTGAGTGTCGTGTTCCCAGATGAGCAGTTATTTTGCATAAAAGAACTGCCATGGTATACGGACATCGTTAATTATTTGGTCTGTGAACAATTTCCTGAAGATTACACCTACCATCAATGGAAGAAGCTCAAGAATGAATGCAGACACTACTATTGGGATGAGCCGAATCTATATAAACGAGGTGCAGACCAAAATCATTTGATTATGCGTAACAGACGCTGCTCAACAATGCATATTGTCACAGTGCCACGATTCACCTTATGGAGGGCACTTTGGAGGACAACGTACTGTAGCCAAAGTTTTACAAAGTGGATTCTTCTGGCCTTGATTATTTAAGGATGTTGCTGACTATACAATTAAATGCGATCGATGTCAGCGCATTGACAACATTTCATAGAAGAACGCAATGCAGATGAATACTATCTTAGAGCTAGAACTATTCGACATATGGGGGATTGATTTCATGGGACCATTCCCTCCTTCAAACGGTAAGCATTATATTTTATTAGCCGTCGGAAAGTAAGTCACCAGGATCAACGCATAAATAAATGACCGCAACTCCACTGCCAAATTGGTATGAGTTTAGTCTGAGGAAGAGTGCATTGCTTGTAGTTAGATGTCTGCATGACACCCGTGGGGGCAAGCTAAAACGAAGGTAAGGCACTCGAATCAGCGTAAGGTCAGAAAAAATATAGAAATGAAGAAAATTTTTATGCAAGGATAAATCATTTGACACCCTGGTGGAAAATTTTCTTTTTGAAATAAATCATGCGATGTACAGTAAATTCAGTAAAGTCCTTTTGAAAGTTAAGCTTGCAATCCCTAAGTCTTAGAAATATAGGATCTGAACAAAGTATCCTTGAGAAATCTAGGAAAGAAAACTTTGTGGTTAACTTGCTAAAGGAATCTTTAGCTTATGCTTGAGGACAAGCATTGTTGGATTGCGTTGATAGAATATGTTAAATTGCGTCCATTAAACATAAATTCTACAATATTGCGGTCGTATGCATCCAACGCATTAAGGCAAAGAATGCGATCATAGAAATACATCGGTCAAGCGCAACTTCACCGCAAGACTTTGTGTTGATCGTGCTCGCAAACATTCACCTAAGAAGAATCACCACAACATGGTGGGCACATCCGAACGAAAGGACAATTAAGATCGATGGGACAGAAAGATGACGGTAGTCGGATCCAAATTAAGTTGACAGCCGATAACGATCACAAAGTACATCCAGATTAATCGGTGACAACTATATGACACATCAGTCAGGAATTAAAGCTGTCCCATCTGTACAACCAGGAGACAGAATCCATCTTTCACCTTTGATGCCCTATAAATACCAAGTGCATTCTTCAGAGAATGGGTTAAGCAGTCGATTACTTCAGCACTTCACAAGTTCACACCTCTATTCATAGTTTTCTTTTCCATTTCATGGCGAAGCTAGAGAAGAGTGGTGACGCCAGAGATCATCCAAGGCAGCTCGAGAGAGAACCTTGGGGCGTAAGAGCAAAGAGCGGGTGGACTCTCGTGGAAGCGAGAATATCTTTAGAGCACGAGTAGAACAGTGTAACACTTGGTGGCAAGAAATTGCTCCAAGCTCTTTACTATACTTGCATTGTTATTCTGTACTTCATCTTTTATCTATTCAATGGAAGTTCTATTTCTACATCTGCTCACTCTCTTAATACACATGAATAGCTAACTAGTTGAATGGTTTGAGAAGAACTAAGCTAACATGATCTAGGAAGTTCATTGCTTGTGATTGTCTTGTTTTATGTTGTGTGAAACATCCCTTTAGAGTTGCTCGAGAGAGAATCTATAGAAAGAACCTAATGTCTCGAGACAGCTAGGTTAGAATCTGACTTGAAAGAGAAAGATTAGGTTTGAATAAACAAGAAATAGGGACTTAGAGATAAACTTTGTTTGTCAACTTGCATCGCATGCATCCAAGGAATAGGAATGATATTATGCGGTCGCATATTTGTGTGAATGTCATGTTGTCATTGCATAAATAGAAATAGAGGTTTATGTGTAAACCTTGTAGACTTATCGCATATTTATCACATGCATTCTAACCTTAGAAGTCGTGCCATTCACGCCAAGAGGTGGTTTACTATTGTATGCATGTTACATGATCGCAAAGCATGAACGCAACCTAGGGCGTGTTATCCGAAACCCTTCTCAACCCGTTCACCGCATATTCATCGTATTTCCCGTTGTCAACTCTTTTTGAACTCTGCTGCATTTATTATTATTTTCATTAACGCAACAACAACTCAACACTTATTTATTTAATCGGTTACCGTAAGTTTTGATAAAAATCTCTAACGCAACTATTTTCACAAGTCCTTGAGTTCGACCCTAGACTTACCAGAAAACTCAGAGAAATTTACACTTGGATTCTGCTGGGGAAACTTGAGTGCACAACACTATCCATCAACACATATCATCCACATTTTCCACATTTCATAAATCTACACATCACACACCTCTTTTGATACTAGTTTCAGCTATGTCAAAGAGTGACTCTCGTTTTACATCTATCTTTTGGAAGAGTATCCAGTTAGCATTGGGTACTCGATTGGATTTTAATACCACTTTTCACCCACAGACTGATGGTCAGAAAGAACGTTTGAACAGACATTGGAGAGTATGTTGCGCACTTGTGCGTTAGATTTTTTAGGGAGTTGAGACTCTCACTTGTATTTGATGGAATTAGCATAATTACAATTATCTAGCTACCATTGGCATGTCGCCATTTGAAGTCCTCTATGGGAAGAGCTGTAGGTCTCCTGTGTGTTGGGATGAGGTAGAAGAAAGGAAACTGCTAGGACTTGAGCTAGTGCAAGCCATGAATGGGGCAATACAGAAGATCAAGGCTCGTATGCAAATAGCTCAGAGCAGACAGAAAAGCTACGTCGACGTGAGACATAAGGACCTAGAATTTGAGACTAGTGATAAAATGTTCTTAAAGGTGGCAACTATGAAGGGTGTTCTAAGGTTTGGCGGGAAGGGATAGTTGAGTCCGAGATTCATTGGACCTTTCGAGGTCCTGGAACGAGTTGGTCCCGTAGCTTACCGTTTAGCATTGCCCCCAACACTATCTTTAGTTCATAATGTCTTCCATGTTTCGACGCTAAGGAAGTATGTGACAGACCCATCCCTTGTAGTTGACTACGAGCCCTTACAGTTGAATGACAACTTGAGCTACGAGGAGAAGCCTATAGAGATCCTCGCTAGAGAGGTAAAAACATTGCGCCGCCGGTAATTGCTTTTGTGAATGTCCTATAGCAGAATCACCAGTTCAAGGAAGCTACCTGGGAGCGAGAGGATGAGATGAAGGCCCAGTACCCGAAGCTTTTTTCAAGAATGAACTTTCGAGGACGAAAGTTCTTTGAGCAGGGAAGAATGTAACACCCCTGGAGTTTTTTTTTTTCAAGAATGAACTTTCGAGGACGAAAGTTCTTTAAGGAGGGAAGAATGTAACACCCCACACACTTTTTAGTAATAATGTAATTTCAGTAACTTTATTATTTGGAATTTCAGTAATTGTTATTTGTTGGAATTCAAGTGTAACTGCAGGAATTTAATTATTGGCGTGAAATTATTCAATTTGAAATTCAAATTGGAAATTAATGGCAGGAATTAATTTTCTTTTGAAACGGAAAGGAATTTAATAGTATAAAACGGAAAGGAATTAAATGTAATTATATTTATTTCCTTTTTTATTTTATTATTATTGTTGTTGTTGTTTTTTTTATAAAAAGTCAAACCCCACCCCCCTTTTCTTCCTCACGTTCGTGAGCCCGTCCGACGCTGCCCAAAGTCGTCACGTCAGTTTCTTCTTCATGACCTCCGTCCACCACTGCTCAAGCATCGTTCGCTTTTTTCGTCACTAGATCTATCGATTTGAGTAAGATTTCTGCCGTTTAGGTTTGTTTTCGGTTGATTCTTGAATACTCATTTACTTTTGGCATCAATTGGTTGATACCCATTATGTTTCAACTTTGGATTAAAGTTTGTGAAGGTATTGAGGTGTTGTTCAGTGAAGTTGGAATTTGTTTTAACGAGTTTTGGTAAGTTTTATGCTTTGATTACCCTCTTGTGCATTAATTTTGGTTGTTGAGAAATTTTGGTAAAGTCATTTAGAAGTGATTTTTTTGACGAAGCTACATATGGATAATTTATTTGAGACATTGGTAGTGAAGTATGTATTTGATTCAAGCTTTAATCATGTAAGCCTAATTTCAAATTATGATTAGGGAGTTGATTTAATAATTTCATTCAAGATGAAGAAGAGTTTGGTTTGCTAATTATTTGGGCTTAAAATTGGAGGTTTGGAAGGTGAATTCGAATTGGACTACACCTTAGGTAAGGTTGTCTGGAAATATTTTGTAATATTTGGGTGTTTGGAATTTGGCCTTAACTATTAATTTTAAAGCTTGGTTTATGTTTAAGCTTAATTAAGGATTTAAGAATTTCACAAAGATTCAATTGCTTTTTGGTTCGACCTAATATCAAGGTAAGTAATCTTACTACTGGAACTGCCCACGGGCCAGGCATTAGATGTATGCTAGCATGTTAAATGAAGGTTATGGCAGAATGACAACATGAAAGATTGATAGTATAACATGATTAAAGTATGTTCTATTACGAGATCTGAATTATTTATTTATGCACATAGACACTTGAATGCTAGTATGAGATTGTATGTGCTTCCATGGTTGTATTTGATCTGATGATGTTGACGTATACATGTATGTTGTAGAACCATGATGTTAAAGTATATGTGTATGTTGTAGAGCCATGATATTGAGGTTTATATGTATGTCATAGATTCGTATAGTGATGATTATGATGTTGAGACTGTGCAAATGTCCTTACTGATTAGTTAGATGCGCATTAGATTTTGTGTTTCCTTCGAGGTTCACCAGTTTGTGTTTCCTTCGGGATTCACCAGTTTGTGTTTCCTTCGGGATACAACAGTTTGTGTTTCTTTGGGATTCACCAGTTTGTATCTCCTTCGGGATTCACCAGAGGTAGTGGGCATACTTAACTACAGTAGGATAGGACTTAGTCTCCTTCTTGTTTCATGTGCATATGTGTCCCATGAGGACTAGAGCAGTTTATATGTTTCGCCAGAGGTGTGTATCTAGAGAACATAGATGCCCAGCCTGACCCCAGTAGTGGGATTACTTACTGAGTATTTTATACTTATTCTTTCTCATGTTGTTGTTTTAGGTAAGGGTAAAGATGCATTGGTGATGGACAAGCGGAATTCGTGATCGAGCCATTGGGACTAGTTTTTACGCTTCTGCTCATGAGATTTATAGTTCTTTTCATGTTTCACTTAATTTTTAGTTTTGATGTTTAAAACTTACTTTTAAGAATATTTTTCAAATTTATTTATTATCCTTTATGATTTATGGGTACCCTACTATTGATTTAGTATTTGAATTTAATGAAAATCTTTTGAACTTACCTTATTTAATTAGCATTTATTTCATCATAACCGAGTGTCGTTTTGAGTTCCATGGATACATGTATTTATTAACGGCCTAACATAAGTCCAAGAGGGTCAGGTCATTACACTTGGGACAAACCCGAGAGTAACGAGGGCTGTCTCTTCACCTCAAAACTATATGGGATACTAGTTAGAGGATGTGGTGAATTATTTGTACCATTATAGATGCATCGCAAAGGACCGCAATCAGACACGGAGAATTCCAAAAGGATAATGTAGAAAAGATAACAAGAAAAGAACCGTAAGTAGAATAACGCATGTGACAATGCATTGGAATTCATGCGATTGAAGCCATGTGTTGAAGGATGTGGAGGATTCTTCCATTGTAACTGCACACCGAGGAGATTTATTATCACACCTACAAGGAGAAAATGCACCACAACCAAGGAAGCAGCCGCATATCCAAAATTACAATAAATAAAAATAATAAATTAAGCTAAGAAAGTTACGTAAAGATAGAGTAGAAGACGCCCCTGGAGAAATTGGAGTGGTTTCACCGCAAGGAGTCTCCTATGCAGGAGATGGCTCTCAACTGCTTGGGTCAAGGGGCTCGCCCTGACCATTGGAGCTTCCAGAAATTGTTGGACGCATGATGGTTGTCATGCGCCTAAGACTGCTTCCAGTCCATGTGACAGATAGCCTTTCTATCTCGGGGTCAATATTTGACTTTCAAGCATCGCCTATACTTCAAATATTATTTGCAGCTTGGTCACACAATCTACAATATGCCTAAGATTGAAAGGGTGCCTGCGAAAATACGAAACTTCACAAAACATTAGCTGCCAAGTCCCCGGCAACGGCGCCAAAAACGTGTTGGAAGGAAAATTAGGGATGGATGGGCCTGTGCACACAATCATGCGTTAGACATGGCTTAAGCTATTCGTTTACACCCATGCGTCTGAGGTCATGTGTCAAAATGGTAATGTGTTAATCTGGTATGAATTGACCACGCGTTCCTATCACAAGTTTTCTTACACTCACACCAAGCATAACGTGAATGCAAGTTTTTTCGAGTAATCCAAGGTCGAATATAGGGACTTGTCACTCAATAATGCTTGTGAAGCAATGCGTTTGAGGCGATGAATAAAAATTCAAAGAAGAAGTTTAATGGATATACACACTACTCCTACTCCTAACTAAACAGATAGAGCAATAGAAGACTTGCGATAAAAATTAGTAGATACACAACAACCGTTAACGCATAGTAAATGTTTATTATCTTAAATCACCCGAGTAATCCCAGCTCATCGCACTAACGCATCGCACATCTCTCAGTGGTCAGCCGCATGACTATATTTCTATAGTGCATGGTTACGTCGAGCATAAGATTGTGCCTATCTCTAGGAACAATGCATACTTTGCTTTAGTGCATTCTATCTCTTACCTTTTCAGGCAGTTAGATGCGGTTGTTTAACTTATAGACAAGCAATGCAACAACCCATAGACAAGCGTTGCTACAACCTTTCACCAAGAAAAGAGGATTAACTCACTATACTCGCATAATGCACACCTCTTGGTGGGTTGCTACATGCGTCCTATCTCTAAGCTATACAATTAAGTATGTGATCGCCTTTGATAAATAAATGTTGAACATAAACAATGATAGAGATAAAGATGATGAAGAAGATGGCATTGAAAGAATCAAGAGATGCATTGATTTCAAAATGTCTTAATATCTTAAGCTAAAATGTAATACAATACAGAGGTTAGAAGAGAAACGAAGGACTCTGCGTCAAGGCTATCGGTCGTGCCATGGATGAATGATGGAGATGTCTCTCTCAAGCTCTATCTCCAGCGAAAGGTTTGGTCGTCACTCGGTCTGGTTTGTGGAGGTGAAGAATTCTCACTGAAAATCTTGTTCGAGCTCTCATCTGTGATCGCAAACCTCTACCTTGAGGCAGAAGTTCGGATGATTTGAAATGAAGGTCCAAGGGGTTATTTATAAAGTTTAAACGCCGACAGCTATCATGATTGCATTATGGCTCACTGCTGCTTTTGTTGCAGTATGTGCATTGTCACATCGTCTTATCTCATTGATACTCCCTAGGTATGTGTCTGAGTTTGATTCAGCTGAAGTTATCAATGCGCTCTACCCATCTTGCAATCTACTATTATGGTTATCACTCCGTGGCTGCAATCTTCAAGTGATTACAACATTCTCTTGAGCACCACAACTTCCATTTGATGGACGCATGCGATCACCGCATGCATTCGTCTATGCAATAGCTCGGTTTTCAATGCATGCGTTTGTCTTTGCGTTTGCCTGGCTTCATCGCATGCGTTTGATTGCGAGTGCTTATTTCCAACTCATGCATTTGATTCCTGCGATAGCTACAAAAATACACTTTGACACAGAGTAATGCATAATATTGGGTCAGTGAGGATTTATGTGCTACTCGACGCAAAACTCAAATTTTCACAAATTCTAAGTATTATCACCGCGTTTTCTACTTGTAAGCCCTCATAATTCTAAATAAACGGCTCATAATAACTGGTATTTATGCCAGTTAACAAAAGGTAATCAACCTTAAGCACCGATTTAAGAAGCCAGCTGTACTGATTTAGTGTGTTAAGTCCACTTAGAGGTTGATGTGGCAGCTTATTAGGGATGCATGGCTAGCAGATTCAATTATAAAAAGGAAGGCTAAATTCAAGAACCTGTTTTGAGCAAACTACTAGAGCAATTGAAGTGATTCCATAGCCATCTAAAAGCTGAAGGAGACTAGTTGATGGTGTGAGGCTGCCAGAAGAACAATCCAACAAGAACAAGCTAAGAAGTTTAAGAAATTGCAAGAAGGTCGAGCTCTTAGGAATCCAGGGTTAGTTCTGAAGTTTTGAATTTTTCAGCCAAACCACGAAGATTCTAAGCTCAAATTTTAAGGTAAGCATATTAATACAAATTTGAATAAGTTTTTAGAAGAAAGTTTCTTGAGAAGAGCTCTAGAAAATGAGTTATTTAACGAGAAAGTTGAATATCGAATTCTTTGAACAAGCAGGCATCTGCTTGAGTTAAACAAGTTAGCAACTCAAGGTTGGACGCATGTGTTCAAGCTGAAGCAAGCCTCAGCGTGTATTGGAGCCATGCGTGGGGTTTTTTTGACAACCATAAATGTCTTGGATGCCCAAGGGAAGGCCTAGGCATTGGTGTGCAGCAAGAAGAACGCCTAAGATAAGGCAAGGCCGAGTGAAGTGGGCGTTGACACCATGTGTTGCCGCCTAGTCAAGCTTGAAAGCTAGGAATTTTTTTCTAAGTGTTTCTGCACCTAGAATGTATATGTTGGGAAGTGAGGTCATTTGATAAAAGGATCCTGAGTTTATTTATGGAAGTTAGCCTCAAAAGGGAAACCCTTTCTAGTAGCTAAAGTATAATGTTGTATTTATAAGATTGACAGCAATAAGGGAAGCTTATCATCCACTAATAAGTTGCCAAAAGCCATGAGTGACTAAGTGTTTATGATGTTCTTAGAAATTCATTTTTCAAATGAAAGTATCTCATGCTAGTTATTTTACAAAGAGTTTTCCAAGCAAACTTATGAACTTATGGTTCTAATGCATGCTAGTTAAAGAAATCATGAACCTTTGTGTGTTTAAACGCATACAACTCTTTAAAGAGAAGTTTTTTAAAATGTTTTAGTTAGAAACTATTTCAAGAACTTGAAGCATGCGTTGGTAGTTATGTTTAGAATTTGAATGTTGAACTTAGCTCATGTTATTATGATTTAAGCTTACATGATTTAGTAAAAGAGATTTTGATACATCAAGCTCAAAACTGAAGGACTTAAAGAAGGCATCTGAGCAATAGTACCTAAGGTATGACTGAACTTAGTTATAACCACGTGCACATAGGTAGTTTGACATCGAGGGTGAAGGAACTCTAAATATAGAGAACCTATGAGCGGAAGCAGATCGTCCAAACTCCATCATGAAAGAACTCATGCATTCACAATCATACTAAATAGATTATGCATTGAAACATAAATTACAACATGCTTCTTGAAATAAATACGAAGGATAAAAAAAACAATACCTTTGAAGAACCTTTCTTCAAGTATATCCCTCGATCAAACTCGAACACCTGCAAACACCAGCAAGTACAAACTCGATCCTCGAACAATCGAACACAACCACTAGATTACCTTGGTATTCTCGATGTGAGAATCTAGAACTAATAGGCTCTAGCTTATTTTGGTTAGAGGGAATGAGGAATACGATCAAGTAAAGGGCAACATTATCATGTAGATGGAAGTCTATCGCATAGACTCAATGCTTGATCATTTTAGGAGCACTACCGTATAGTAAAGTCGATGCTATTGTGTAGTCACTCGATGGTGAACTATCTGAGTAGTTTCATCGAATAATTAGAAAAATAATTTTTCATCTTTATTCCACTCATTTGCCATAAAATCGTATAACCACCCACTAAAGTGGTTATTTGAGAAAAAGAAATTTAGTTATCAAATAATTAAAATTATAAATAAATACAATAACTAACTTATCATATTATATTTATAACCTATAGTTTTAATATTGCATCATATACAATAAATAAACCATAGTTCTTTTTCTCTTTTTATGGAATTTAATATAAATAATATTTATATTAAATTTAATGACTATGAATCTAATTCATAGAAATTATATTTCAATCATATTCAAATATTAGTTCCTCCAATTAAACAATGATATATCAAATACATTATATGAATTATATCATATATAATCAAATTCCCTCTTGTTAATTTGAACATTTCAATCTAATCCGAAAACTAATTCTCAACTTCAATGAACTACCAAGGGGAACTTATGGACCTGTAGCTTGAAGCTCTAATGGTACATGAATAATTGACTAAACTCTTTAATCACATTATCTACCATCCATTAACTATCAGGCACTCCACTAAAGAACAACAGTTGTACAATCTTTGCACTACAGATATATTTTTGTGTCCATTGGATATAACCAATCAACAGTATGATGACTCTTCACAGATTGCTCGTAAGTACAGTTGGGCCAAATTACCATTTTTCCCTTGTAGTTACATCTAACTCCTTAAGTACAACCAATCGCTCTAATGAGCAATAGATAATAGTCCTACTATGACTAAACCTCTCTTGGCCAAGAGAGAGTGTGGCGCCACATTGTTCAAGCCCCTAAATTAGCCCTTAAGGGAGTAATTTATCTATTTTCACTTGTTTCGAAGAAGGAGTGAATTCCATCTTTTGTAGCTGAGTTCTCAGCTTCCCAATCAGACAAATTCCCAAAATGGTAGGCTTGTTGAGTCGACAATCTGGACACTCTCATCCATGCAAATCAAAGAACCGCCCTCATAGGCAAGAGTTCACAACTCACTCAGGATTAAGGTCATGTTACCTATGGTTATCCTAATGAAATGAAAGTCTTAGTTATGAACGTCATTATATAACGAGACTAAATATTTCATGGTCTAGTCTTATACAGACTCCTTTGTTAGAATATCCCTGCTCGCATATCTAATACACGAATGATCAAGATCAGATCATTTGTAGCACTTTACAACATTTGTAACACCTACAAAGTGGGTCATATTCGTAGTGTCACCAGGATAAGGTATTCCTCCTTATCCATATATTACAGACTATTTAGGTTATCACTTAAAACACAATCCACTTGTATGTCATCACATACTTGTTTAAATTACAACGATAACCATGTATCTTAGTTTATTGGTTTGTGGTTAATACAACTAAAATATCTCATATTTCAGAGACTAAAGTGAATAAAATATCATATATTATAAATCACAAAGTATTTATTCATACAAGTATTTACAAACTACGGATCCTACAAGATTTAGAACATCATGTCTTTTTTATCTTTACATAAAAGACTTGTTTGAGAACACAAATGCATGTTTCTTGAAAAGATAAAAATAGTGAAAAAGGGAATTGAGTGAGTTTACATAAAAGTAAATAAAGAGCATAAATGTTTTTAAGTAAAGCGCTTCTTTGTAAGTGCTTGAAGTATTTTGTTTAAAACATGTGTTTTTTTCCCCCTTTTAAATCTCATTGTAGTCGGTGATAATAGATGCGTGTATTTTAAGTAGTGATTTTAAAAACCTCTGTTTACAATGAATTTTACTAAGCATATAAAATGGTTAAGATTTTTTCAATTTTCCTTAAATCATTTCTAATACTCCAATTTCAAATGCAAACTCCTATACTCTAAAAACTCAGATTTTGTTCTACTATAAGTTCTTTTGAGCATTTACTAACTATTATTGTGCCCAATAAAATTCTACAAATATTTTTTCCTTTTTAGCCATTCATTTATAAATTCTAATATAATCATCGTCAAAGTTCTTACATTAGATAACATGAAACTAATCAAGACATTAATCTTACAAAAGAAATTGTGACATCTTGCTATTTTGAACGAGTGATCCTCAACCCCTCATCTCCTTTAACTCTCATTTCATGTCTATCTAATAGTATTGATAATTATTAAAAGGAAAATCAATTAATGAAAAAATATAAAGTGTTAGCTCACATTTTCCTACCTCAAGAATGAAGATAACTCATTTATTACAATGATACAAAGTACCTCTAGATAAACGTGTTGGTTCCTTTTCCTCGGAGTTAATGGGATAGATAGTGCATCTAAAAAATAAATAAATAAATAAATAAAAATAAAATAAGCTAATTGAGGTTGTTTCTTTGCTTTTATTGGGGTGCCTCTCTAATTATTTTTTAAAAAATTTTTGTGACTGCCGGTGCCGGCTGCCGCTGTTGAGATTTACAATTTTTCTTTTTAATATCTGTCTTATATTCAATCTTTCTTTTAACATTTTTTTTTTCATTTTTAATCTTATTCCCAACCTGTCTTCCTTTCTTCTTCTCTTTCTTCTTCTTTTTCTCTCAATGTTTTCTTTGTTTTAATTATATTTTTTATTTTTCAACCAAATTTATTTCTATTTAGAGGGAAAAAAAAAACTCAATCTAGAATTAGTGCTTAAAAAAATGTTCTTCGTTGTTTTCAATTTATTTTTTTCTTTTTTTCCATCCATTTTTTTCAAACTCGAGTTTCGAATTTGGGTAATATATTACATGTTAAATTCAATAATTTTTCTTATTTTTTTAATTTTTTATTATTTTTAACTTTTGGGTGTGGAATATGTTTTTTTAATTATAATTTAGTAAAGTCAAGTTAATTTGATAAAATTTCAAAATCATTTTTTTCGTGAGATATTCCATATTATATTTATTATGTTGAGTTTATTTATTTATGTTAGTTTGATTAGTTAATTTTTTTTATGATTTAATGGTTAAATGACTAAAATAATTAAGTCAAATATAAAGTACAAACTTCTACAGTTATAGACTAAAATTACAATGTTATTATCCTATGATATATCGAATTAATTAAAATAGAAATTGAATTAATTGACTACAACTGTAATTAATTGACTAAAACTAATTATAATTGTAGTTTTAGTCTACAATTAATCAATTAATTAAATTAATTGACTATATTTAATTAATTAGCTAACTAAACTACATTGTTCTTATCTATTGCCAGGCTGCTATTTGAATGATTTACAAAGCTCGTATGCAACCAATGTAAGGACGAAGAAGAAATGGTAGGTAAACGATCATAGTCAAAGACTAAACGACCGTTGAGAGGTGAAGGCTAAATGACCGTTGAGAGGTGAAGGCTAAACGATCGTTGAGGGAAAGGCTAGACGATCGTAGTGAAGAAGGCTAGATGATCGTGGTCAAATACCTAGACGATAGTTGAGAAAAGAGTGAACGATAGGACAGGCATCTACACGATAAGGGAAAGCGTGTAGACGATAGGTGGAAGACTGCATGATTAGGTTGATTGTGTAGGCGACAGAAAGTACACGATTAAAAGTAGACGATTGGGTTGAAGTGTATACGAAGGAGAGCACACGATAGGACTTAGATGATAGAGGAAAGTTACTAAACGATTGGTAGAGAGCATAAATGACAGAAGAATTTGAGTAAGACGATCGGCCTTCACGACTGATAACGATCGTCATGTAGTGATATTTATTTGCATAATAGTGCCACATGGTAGAATGTTAATGGTTTACAATAATAACCATGAAAGAGAAAATACATATTAGTGGGACATGAAGCAGAGGAAGAAAATTGCAGAAAAACTGAATGAAATCTGTTATATTCCTTCATTGACAATGCACTCATTTATCATCCCCCTGCAAGCGAACGAGAAGCTACCGCGATTATAAGCTTGGTCTTCAAACTAAGATAGCGAGGACTTGGTAAGGCTTTGGTCATGATTTCGGCTAGCTGATCCTCAGAGGAAAGAAATCGAACTAAGAGCTGTTTGGAGGCAACCTTTTCTCTGAGAATGTGAAGATCAATCTCAAAATGTTTTGTGCGATTGTGAAGCACAAGATTGGCTACCATGTAGGTGGCGTTTAGATTGTCACAAAGCAGTAGAGGGGTAGATATGTTTTTGACACCAAGTTTGGTGAGAACTGATTGAATCCATAACACCTCAACGGCAGCATTAGACAAGCCACGATATTCTGATCCAGCACTGCATCAAGCGACGACCTTTTTCTTAGAGGAGCTCCATGAAATGAGGCTTGAACCAAGGAAGACACATAAACCCCTTGTGCTTCGCCTGTCATCCGGGCAGTTAGCATAATCGGCATCTATGTATCAAGTTAGAGCCAAAACAGGGGATTTTGTTAGAAAAATACCATGATTGGTTGTGCCGCTAAGGTACCAAAGGAGCCGTTTTCCTGCTTGAAGATTAGAAGATGTTGGGCGTGCATGAACTGGCAGACTTATTGACACTGAAGCTGATGTCTGGTCTAGTCAGCGTACAATATTGAAGAGCACCAACTAGGCTTCTATATTCAGAGGGGTTGTCAAGCAATTATCCATCAGTGAGGGACAGTGAGGCGCCAACAACCATTAAAGAGTGAATTGGCTTGTAGTTAGTGAGTTGTACACGATCAAGAAGACTATGAATGTACTTCAACTGAGACAAGTATAGGTGGTCTGAAGAGCGAAGCACGTAAATGCCAAGGAAAAAAAATAGATCACCGAGATCTTTAAGTGCAAACTGAGTATTCAAGTAAGTGATGAAGTGCTAAATAGTGGTAGGGCTATTTCTAGTAACAATTATATCATCAACATATATAAGAAAAATGATTAAAGTATGGGAGTTACGGAAAATAAACATTGATGTATCAGACTTTGCATTAGAGAAACCCCATTGTGTTAGGCAGGAGCTGAGCTTAGAGAACCATACGCGAGGGCTTTGCTTGAGGCCATACGGTACCTTGTGTAGCAATAATACATGATCAGGGTGTTTGTCACCGATGAAACTAGAAGGTTGCTTGATGTATACTTTCTTAGGTAGATCACCATTGAGGAAGGCATTATGGATATCAAGTTGTCTAACGATCTAGTTTTGAGATAAAGCTATTGACAGAACAAGTCGAATGGTGGTAGGCTTGACTACTGGATTGAAGTTCTCAAAGTAATCGATATCATAGTCCTGGTTGAAGCCTTGAGCAACCAAACGAGCTTTGTATCAAGCAATCTCACCAGATGAAGTTTATTTGAGTCTGAACACCCATTTGTTGCTAATGACATTGCGATCCTGAGGCAGAGCTGTAAGAGACCACGTATTGTTTCTGATGAGTGCTTCATATTCCTCAAGCATTGCTTGTTTCCAGCTTGGATGAAGGAGAGCTTCCTTTTATGATCTTGGTTCTGTTTTATCCAAGTTAGTAACCTCGGATAGCCATGCCTTTGGTTTGAAGATTCTCATCTTAGACCGTGTGATCATGGGGTGGTTATTGGTTGTGAGAGGTAGGGGTGGTGTTGGTTCAGAGGTGGTAGGGATGGGGTGTACGGAAGCAGGGAGAGTAGAGGTAGGTGGTGGTGAGAGAGAGGGAACAATAGGGTCTGGTGGGTTGGTTGGTGGTTCAGGTGATTGGTTGAGAGGTATAGCTGAAAGTGTGGGATGAGGGGAGGATATTGGTGTAGAAGGATGTAGGTGAGAGGAATGATGGTGATGAACTTCGTTGCTTTCAGAATTGGCAGAAACCTGATATGAGGAAGAAGAACCAATTGGAATAGGAATGGAAAAAACTTATGAGGAAGAGGGTGAGGGAGAAATGTCTGAGTGAAGATTATCAAGAAAAGGAAAGGCATTTTCATTGAAGATGACATGCCTAGAGATATAAATTCGATCGGTTGTGCGATGGAGGCAAAGATACCCTTTATGCAGAGATGAGTAGCCTAAGAATATGCACAAGTGTGATCTATATTGGAGTTTATTGTCATTGAACGGTCGAAGGAAAGGGAAGTAGGTGCAACCGAAGACTTTTAGAAGTTGGTAATCAGGAAGTTTGGAGTACAACGTTTCATAAGGTGACTTATTGTCAAGAAGAGGCGTAGGCAAATGATTGATAAGATAGGTGGCAGTATGGAAGGCGAAAGGCCAGAAGCTATATAGAACAGAGAAGTGAGCAAGCATGGCTAGACTAACTTCAACGACATGCCTATTCTTTCGTTCGACAGTGCCATTTTGTTGGGGTGTGTAAGGACAGGAGAGACGATGGATTATGCCAAGTTTGTCTAGTGTAGAAGATAGAGCTTTGAACTCTCCTCCTCCATCAGTTTGGATCAATTTAATGGTGATGGAGAACTGATTTGAAATTATAGCTTGAAATTTAAGAAAATAGGGCAGAACTTCAGATTTAGATTTCATTGTATAGATCCATGTGAAACGAGAGAAACCATCGATAAAAAGCAAGAAAAATCTATCTCCATTAATTGAATTGATTGGGGAAGGACCCCATACATCGGCATACACTAAGTTAAAGGGAAAGGGTGGACGAGAATTAGACGTTTGAAAAGGTAAACGATGGCTCTTGGCCATTTGACAATATTCACAAACTGATACATTGGACTTATTTTTGTACTTCAGTTTGCATTTAGATAACATAGAGTGAACTACTAGAGGAGAGGAATGTCCTAAGTGACGATGCCACAAAGAGAAATCCATGAGTGCTGAGATGAAGCAGTTGGATGAGATGAGGAATGAACTGATCATGTAGCCGATGGATTGATAGAGAGCTTGAATAGGCCATGATCAAGTGTGCCCCAGAGGAGTGGACTCTTGGTTTGGAGGTCCTTCACAACAAAGGAATCATGGAAAAATTCGACATAAGCATTGTTAACGACCAACGTTGATTAAATTTCGAGATATTGAGGGTGTGTGAAAAACAGAGTGAAGATGAATAGGAGTGTGCGATGTAGATGAAAGGAAAGAAGTAGAACCAATGTGAGAGATGGGAAGGGAGTTACCATTTCCTACAACAACTTGTTCACCACCATAATAAGGGACAGGTTGTTGGATGTTGGAAAGGTCAGGGGTCATGTGATGAGTGGCACCAAAATCCATATACCAGCCTTCATCGAGGTAATTGGTTGTTGGAGCAGGCGGGTAGTAATGTAGGACAGCAGTTGTGGTGGGATTAGTGTGGCTTGAACAAAATGAGCTTGAGGATGTTTGGTGGTTCTATATTTTGGATTGTCAATGTTGTAGCATGACAGAGTTGTATAGCCAAACTTGTTATAGATTTGGCATTGTGGGTGATTGGAGGATTGGGATGGTTGATGGGTTGTTGGTCATAGAGCTTGGGTGGATGGTTGATGAGGTGTATAGTTTATAGCAGGTATAGCAGAGAAATGACAGTTAGGGAGAATACATAGAAGAGCTTGAGAAGGTCGGAAAGATGACCTGGTAGGTTACAACCAGTGAGGACGTCGAAGTTAGAGTGAGAGCTGGGCAACGTTGGCTTGTATCTGTTGGAGTTGGTCCATAGTAGACTAGGATTCTAGCCGGTAGTCGTATGCGATGAGGAGGCTGCGGACATCGGTGATAGATGGGCGATCAGTTCTTTATGGATGTATGCAATGTGGTCACGGTAGGACAGTGGTTCTCCGACAGCGGCAAAATTGTCGGCAATGTCCTTTATCTTGGTAAGGTATTGANCCGGTAGTCGTATGCGATGAAGAGGCTACGGACATCAGCGATAGATGGGCGATCAGTCCTGTTCTTAATCGAGGTCACGAACGAGTTGTATTCAGTGCCAAGGCCTTTATGGATGTATGCAATGTGGTCACGGTAGGACAGTGGTTCTCCGACAGCGGCAAAATTGTCGGCAATGTCCTTTATCTTGGTAAGGTATTGAGAAACACTTATGCCATCTTTTCTTATCTTCTGAAGTTGAGAACGCAAGCCCATTATTCGAGCTGTGGAGGAGGATTCATAGACTGTACGGAGGGCTTCCCATATTTCCGACACGGATTCATATCCAACGATTTCTCCCATCTTATCTTCATTAAGGGAGGAATAAAACCAGCTTATGATTGTTCGATTACACTTCTGCCAGTAGGAGAAATGAGGATTGAGTTGAGTTTACTGAGGATCGAGGTACTTCGGTGGCTGAGGATAGGTGCCATTGATGAAGCTTTCAAGGCCATAGCCCATGATGAGGTTAAGGAGTTGATTCTTCCAGAGGAGGTAGTTTGAATCACTTAGCTTGACATTGAGAGATTGAGACATGTGAGGGAAGTTTGTGATTGGGTATTGTAGGGAAGGAAGAGTGGAAGGGATTAATCGGTACCAGATTTTGAAATTGATGATGGTTAGGGACACCAGCATAGTGAGGGTGAAGGGGTGGTGGTGCAGGGCCATATTGCGGAGGGTAGAAAGGATTTTGAGCAGGGGGAGGGGCGCACTGAGTAGCAGGTGGGATGAAAGATGGAGATGATATAGAATGGTGGTTGGAGGTAGAATAGTTGAATATATGCCTGGGTTTGATGTTACTAGGAGGGTAGAGTTTTCTTCGAATGTACCTGAGCTCGACGCCATGAGAGGAAGCAGGATGCTTTAAAGCTCTGATACCATGTAAGGATGAAGAAGAAAGGGTAGGTAAACGATCGTAGTCAAAGACTAAACGATTGTTGAGAGGTGAAGGCTAAAACGATCATTGAGGAAAAGGCTAGACGATCGTGGTCAAATACCTAGACGATCGTTGAGAAAAGAGTGAACGATAGGACATGTGTCTACACGATAAGGGAAAGCATGTAGACGATAGGTGGAAGACTGCACGATTAGGTTGATTGTGTAGGCGACAGAAAGTACACGATTGAAAGTAGACGATTGGATTGAAGTGACACGAAGGGGAGTACACGATAGGACTTAGACGATTGAGGAAAGTTACTACACGATTGGTAGAGAGTATAAACGATAGAAGAATTTGAGTAAGACGATCGGCCTTCACGACTGATAACGACCGTCGTGTAGTGATATTTATTTGTATAATAGTGCCACATGGCAGAATGTTAATGGTTTACAATAACAACTATGAAAGAGAAATTACATATTAGTGGAACATGAAATAGAGGAAGAAAATTGCAAAAAAACTGAATGAAATCTATTACATTCCTTCATTGACATTGCACTCATTTATCAACCAAGCTTGAATTCTTAGGAAAAGAGCATGACTTAGATAATCCGACTCATTAAACCATAAAAAAAAATTAACTAATCAAACTAACATAATGAAAAAATAAAAATAATAAGTATAACATGAAACATCTCAGAAAAAAATGATCCGAAAATTTTTCAAACTGACTTGACTTTACTATTTTATAAAAATATGGACTTTAAAAAGAGAGAAAAATATTACAATAAAAATAACTAAAACGTTTTTTAAGCATTAATTGTAAATTTCGTTTCAAATAAAACATTAAAAGAAAAATAAGAAAGAGGAGGAGAAAAAGGGAAGGTAGGTTCGGAGTAAGATTGAAAAAGAAAAAAAATTAAAAAAACAAATGTTAAAAGAAAGATCGATTATGTGACAGACAGACCGAAAAATTTCGTAAGTCTCAACGGCGACAGTTAAGAAAATTAGAAAAATATTAAGAAAATAAGGGTGAGGAGACGCACTCCAATAAAAACAAGAAAACAATCCCAATTAGCTAATTTTTTTTTCAAAAGGACCTCTTTTTTCTTATATTTTTCAGAAGTATACTATTTATCCAATTAATCCCTATTTTTTGTATCGTAAATACCACTAGTTTCTTAAAAATATTAATAATAGAAAAAGAAAAAATTTCTAATAATAATGTTATGAATGAATGTAGACATGATAAAATAGTCCAAAAAAAATAAATTGGAGATAAAAAGGATTTGAACTAATCATTGAACTTATCAAGATTTAATCCTCACCATATCAAAGAAAAAATCATATCTCAATCTTAAGAGGATTGAGATAAACCGTAGGTACCCAATAAATATATTATTATAAATTCATATGAGATAACTAAAAATTTTGACTTTTTCTCTACTCAATTATCATTTCTAACTTTGGATCAGAGTCATTTTTCTTTGTTTTGCATGTTTTCTCATTCTCAAATTAAAAATTTATCGTTGTTGTTACATGAAAGCTAAGTGTGTGTATTTTCTACCATCCAGAATTTGACATCAAGAAAGACAATAATATATACTCGCTTTCTTCATCATTTGGCACATTATTATATAAGTATGCTATTTTATTTCATGTATCTTACTATTCTTAAATTTCTTTTATTGTTTTCTTTATGTCAAATAGTGAATGAGATATAAAGATGAGAGGAAAGAAAATAGATGGAGAAGTATTAAATAAATATAGAGTTCCATCTCAAAACTCTAATTCATTATGGCATGAGTAATCCACTTTCTAATGTTGAGCCGTTGTCGTCGTTGTCATCCGATTTTTATTATTTTTATTGAATACTCGTTTAGGTTATGCCTCTTTGAGTTTCATCTTAAAGTCAATTAATTTTAAAAAAAAAATATTAAAAAAATGTGCCCTTTGAGTTTTTATTTATGAAAACGGACTCTTTTTTTTTTTTTTTTTTTTTAAGGAAATTGAATCCAATAGCATCAATTAAGGTATCATTTAGAGATTTAGCAAAAATCGGAAACCATAAGAATTATAATACCACGCCTTCCTTCCACGCGAGGCCTTTCTAGGGTTAATCCTTAAATGCACTCAACAACATCTTTAATTTTATTGTAATTAAAGCTTCCCAATCACATATTTTAATTCTGTATATGAAGATCTCTAGCTTAAAATGCGGTGCCAAATTTTTTTAATCTTGAAATAAGGATCTAATTTTAAAATCTCATATTATCTTCCAATATGTTTTTGGCATTGTCTTACTTTTTGAATTTGTTATTTGGCTTTATATATATATCTTCTAATTTTCGAATTTTGGTTTTATTTTTAATCTTCAATTACATTTCAGTAGGCTCTTTCCAAAGTTACATTGGTGCCCTTCAAATATATTCGCGCATGTCGCATATGAAGAGTAAGAAGGGAAAAGAAAATAAATCCTAGACATCTTTTTTCTCAATAAATCCTTTGATGATTTTTTTAAAAATGAATGGATAAGAATTATTTTTAAAATAGGGTTGTTTTCAAATAAAAGAAAATGAACCAATTTATTCAAAAAATATAGTAAAATATGACTATCTTTCAGTGATAAACCGCGATAGACATCTATCAATATTTAGTGAATGAATAGTTGATGAAAAATTGGAAAAGACATGGATATAAAGATATTTTGTCCATGTTGACATAATCTTGGAGCTCCAAAATTAGGTTCGTAACCCTCATTTGGTAACTACTCAATTTTTTTATTTTTTGTTTTTGAAAATTATACTATAAACATATCTTTCACCTCTAAATTTCTTGATTTGTTATCTATTTTTTACTAATATTTTAAAAAACCAAGTCAAATTGTGAAAACTAAAAAAAAAAGTAGTTTAAAAAAAAATTATTTACAATTTTAGAATTTAACTAAGAATTCAACTCATGTATTTAAGAAAGATATAAATCAAGATAAGAAATTGAAAAGAAATAAACTTAATTTAATTTTCAAAAATGAAAAAAAAAAGAAAAAAAAGAATGCCCATTTGATAACTATAAGTAAAGGAGTTGGATTTTTGGCTAAAATTCAAAAACAAAAACAAGTTTTTAAAAATTACGTTTTTGATTTTTCAAAATTTGGCTTTATTGTTTAAAACATTGGGAAAAAGTAGATCACAAACCAAAATATTTAAAGGTGAAATGAGTGTATATAGACTTAATTTTCAAAAGTTAAAAACTAAAATCAAATATTTACCAAACAAGGCTGAAATAATTACCAACCAAAACATAAATAGTCCGTCCATCTTAAGAAATGAAAGGGGTCTATTTGTATCAAATTTCCATTAATTTTATAATAGAACTCTTGTTTATTTATTAAGAGAGTGATTTAGTCTCACGTGTATGATATGTGGGAGAATTATCCTTTCTTTTCTTTTTTAAATTTAATACTCACATGGGTAGTAGAAATAAGTGATACTTGAGTGCATTCCAAGATGTACTCTACTTTATGCATCTTTTTCATCACTCGCACATAAAAAATTAAAATATTTAAAAGAAGAAATAAGAAGAATTTGTCACATGACATTTTATGATTGGCCAAGTTTGTAGGATGTACAAAAATGAATGTTGTTCTTGAAAGAGTAAACATACATGTAGCAAAAGAAATCAGAGCATGATTTAAGCACTCAATTAATGATAATTTGAGTTTGGTGGGTGAATTTCTAAGAATGCATGTTTGCTTGACTGATATGGTTGAAATTCAACTTTGGTATTAGATTTCTCTTTGATTATGAAGTTTAATTTGTAATTGGCTCTTGATTGATGAGCTTTATATGTGCTCTAGATTCTATAATTTTATTAGAATCAATAGAGTTAAAATTAGGCTATAATCGAAGATTGAAGCAAGCAAGGTCAGCAGCAAAAAACTGAATTCGAAGTTATTTCAAGGCAGCATTGCAACGCTACTCCAGAGCGTTGTAATGCTGCTTTTGATGAAGCCCGTGGTGTTGCAACATTGGGATGGAGTGTTACAATGTTGCTCATCCTAGCCTAGAAAGACGTGCGCTCGTGAGCTGTTTCGCGTGGGGTCAATCCGGTTTGACTAGTTTGGTTGACTCTTGGTCCGATTCAGCTCAATTTGTACCGATTCAGCCTCAATTGGAGCATTGGAGAGCCGGTTTGGGTGGTTTGGGTCCGATTCGAGTCAGGTTAAGCGATCAAGATTCAAATTGGAGTGGTTTTTTGCCTTTATTTGTTATAATTAGTTATTAAATGCTTGCTTAGGATGCCAAAGTTGAACCATATTAGTGTTATTTAAATATTTATGCATGTGATGTATGTTATATTTAAATTGAAACATGTATGTGCATAATGTATGTCATGTAGATTTCAACTCCCACTATAGGAAGCATGTTACATGCATTAAAATTTTATTATAAAGAGTTATAATATATAGTATGCATGTTGAAGGGCTTCTAAAGTTTAATGTAAGTGTTATATTAAAGTTTGAATGTCTTTGATGAATGTTATGGATGGAAAGCATGTATTTTTTTTTATACGTTGTAATAAAATTAGATTAGATATTAAAATCCATAACAAAGATAAGTTGTTCATGCTCATTTAGGTTAACAACTTATTTTAATAGTTAAAATGGGTCGTTATCTTACAAAATGCGGTTACAAACTCAACCGGTATATAATCTTGTCTAAGGCTAGAGGTATTTAAGTTGACGGTCTATGGAACACCTCCCGTGGGAATTATAGCCGAATAATTGAGCGTTGTTAATCAGTTTTATGAGCTTGCGTGAGCGATGAGTTAATAAAATGGTTTTATCACCTAGACATCTTAGGTTAAATCCAAATAAAAACGTTATAATTGGATAAACAAACATAAACTTAGGGTGTTTATTAGTCGAAATATACCTAAGGAAACCTATAACCAATATGTTATAACACTTCTATGAGAGATTAACAATATATATGATATATCGCTTTTAGCTCTCACGTCCTTAAGAGTTCACATCTGTAGATCCATGCTCGACTTCATGTCGATTTTACCTCAACTGCTCCATTCAGAAAGTGTTTGCATGGGTAAATAACAAGGTGAATAGGGAAAGTAGTTCATAGTAAGTGGGTAAAGGAAATTTGTCAAACATATCCTACAGTCTCTTCCATTAGTTTGCACCGTGAGATTCCTATGTTGCGTTTGCTGTAATTTTTAGGTGGCACTAGCTAGTCATTAACCACGACGATCCCTTCGAAGGGTTGCAACATAGGAATCGGAACAACCCAAGCTTCATAAATGAATAGGGTTTCATAGTTCCGTCTTAAGCATTGTCTTCCAATTCGGGAGCATATTCATACAATTCTATGAAATCTGAAAATGGAGGGTCACACTTACAAGAATTACTAAGTGTTAGTAAGTTTTTGAAAGAAAACGGTAATTAAATAACTATAGGAATAACAGTTATTCTGGAGATAGTATTTTGGTCAAGATTGTCTTGCTTAGTGAAGGAATTTTTTACTGCCCCTCAGTAGCATCTTTCTGACTCACTAATGTATCGTTGCTAAAATTGGATTTACTTGTATAAGCCTAATAGAATATTGTTTATCTTTCAGCAATGTCGAACTTGATTATGCAACTATTAGCTTCCGATAAATTCAACGGTGAAGGGTTTTCAAATTGGAAATCAAACATAAATACAATACTAGTGGTTGATGATTTAAGGTTTGTTTTAATGAAGGAATGTCCTCCTCTTCCCAGTTCAAACGCTAACCGAAATGTTCGGAAGCCTATGACATATGGGTTTGGGTTAACGATAAAGCCAGAGCCTATATCTTAGCAAGCATATCTAATCTGCTTACTAAGAAGAATAAAGCCATGGTCACTGCACGTGAGATCATGGCGTTGTTGCAAGAGATGTTCGGGAAACCATCTTCTTTGGTACGACATGATGCTATTAAGTACATCTATAACTCCCTCATGAATGAGGGCACCTCTGTTAGAGAATATGTCCTAGACATAATGGTCCATTTCAACATTGCGGAAGCTTATGGCACTGTCATAGATAAAAGGAGTCAGGTTAGTATGATAATGGAATCTCTTCCGAAGAGCTTTCTAACATTTGTATTAATGCGGTAATGAATAAGATTGATTACAATTTGACCACTAGTCTAAATGAACTACAGACTTACCAATCCTTAATGAAAAATAAAGAAAGTGAAGCAAATGTTGTTTCACAGGGAAAAAAAAAGGAACTTTTAAGGGATCTTCCTCTGGAACAAAACCCTCAGAGAAAAAGAAGTTTGCTTCTTCTTCAAAGTATAAGAGTATCCAAATGAAGAAGAAAGGAATAGGGAAGAAAAAAGCCTCTGCAAAGAAAAGCAAGAATAAAGAACCAAAAGAAAAATGTTTTCATTGCAATGAAGACAATTATTGGAAATGCAATTGTTCGCTGTATCTTGTTGAAAAGAGAGTTAAAGGAAAACCAAGGTAGATCCGATTTACTCGTAGTAGAAACATGTTCAATGGAAAGTTCTCACTTAATCTGGATACTAGATTCAGGTGCTGCTAACCATATTTATACTTTTCTCCAGGAAACTAGTTCCTGGACACAAGTATCAGAAAATGAGATGACTTTCAATGTGGGTATGGGTGAGGGCCTTTTAACAGAAGTAGTAGGAGACGTCAAGTTATATTTCGTAGATGCCTACATTTTACTTGAAAATGTATATTATGTACCTAAAATAAGAAGGAACTTAATCTCTGTATCTTGTCTGCTAGAAAATATGTACAAAGTCATCTTTGATATTAATAAGGCAGTTCAATACCTCCATGTGAATCATGCCTTGAAAGTAAAATAATCAAAAGATCTTTTATAGGAAAAAGTCTTAGAGCCAAAGAACCCCAAGAACTTATACATTCAAACCTTTGTGGTTCGTTGAATGTTAAAGTCGTTGGGTTTTATGTCCTAAAATTCGTGGTTTGTAAACGATAAACTTTTTCTACTGGTCAATAAAGATGTTATTGAAGTTTGATTTAATAAAAGTTGTTATTGAATATATGAATTGCTCATTTCATTTTAGAAAAAAATCCAATAAACTAAAAGATCCATAACTATTACATGAGTACTTAAACTTTATATGGTGACATAAGAGTTGATCAGGTTCGAGTAAATAGTAAAAATGGTCTATAGTATATGAATAAAGCTGAGTACTTTATTCTAGTAACACTGTTGCATGCGGCCCATTTTTTAATTGTTATAATCATTGTAAATTGCTACAGCGAAGTGATCCTAATTCATTCATATGGAGACATGAGGAGTGTGGGCGTCCTGTGCAATGAGTTTGCATAAGATCGGACCAAGAAATAAGTCACTCTTACTTTATAACATTGTTTACTGTTTAAGACTGACTATTTCAAGGCGATGACCTAGGTAACTTAACCTTAATCTTGACCTAACTATCAACTCTTGCTTACTCGAGATTATCCTTAGATTTGCATAGGTGAGGGTTGGCTCAATATTGTTGGCTCAATAAGCCTCTTATTTAAGGGGTAAGACTGGGTAGATAGCTAGGGACATAAGGTGTAAGATGGAATTCACTTCTACACCAGATAGTAGAGAGGTTGTTCCCTTAAGTACTGACTTTGAGTCTTAAACAAGAGGCCTCTGAAGGAAATCAAACAAAAGGATTTCCATGAGCAGTGGAAGGGATCATTCCAAATTCTATTCAGATTGTACATAACTAATTACAGTCTAAAACTGAAATTAACAAGTCATGCATATATAGAATTTACAACATGCTAAACGATGATAAAAGGGATAGAGGATGCATACCTTTGAAGAACCATTCTTCAAGAATCCCTTGAACAATCTACAATGTGTCTAAAAACAGCAACACACGAACGCAACGATCACCACACGAACAACATGAACAACCAACAACTCCTCAAACCCAATCGAGTCTAACTTGATCCACGAACTGAGTGATGACACCACCGTAATGGTTACCTTGGCATTCTCGGTGTGAGAATCCAGGAGTTGTAGGTGAAGGAAATCGAAAATGAGATTTTCGTGAGCAGTGGAAGCAAGACCATTCCGAATTACAATCATGAATCAACAAATCTTTTACAGTCGACTTCAAAACAAGCGGTTATACAATGTACAGAGAAATTACAGCATGAAATCAAATGTACAGAAGGAAAAACTGTATTGACAATGGCAGAAGCGCCTCCACGCTCTGATGCGCACTCTGATCGAACAACAGCAACCATGAACACTCGATCTGCACGACCGCAACACCGCACAAACACAACACGAACAGCTTTCACTCGTCTCTCAACGATCTCTTCTGGCATATAGCAAAACGGCCTTCTGAACACCACGAACGGCCTCCGAAAAACCTCTACGGTGTTCAAGTTAGTCTAACACCACGCAACAAGGCAACCTCGGTATTACTCAGTGCTGAGAATCCAAAAAGGACTGGGCTCTATTCGAACTTGGGTGTGACGGCAGACGAGCGGAGGGAAACAACGATCGGCATACACGCTGGGAAACGTGGGAAGAAGTCAGAGACCTATCATATAGGTCAATGTCTAATCATTTAGATAAAACTATAACGATCGTCTAGCAAAAGCTATGTGATCATTTAGCTCGTCGATTCTACACGATCGTTTACGTTGGGCCTGCGATTGTCTAGCAAAAGCTATGCGATCGTTTAGTAAACACTGCACGATCGTTTAGCTAGCACTTGCACGATCATTTACCTAGCCCAGCCGTCGGTTTAGTAAAATCCATATTTATTGACGACTTCCATTGAGTTTTCTTTTCGCCAGAGAGAAAACTCAAATTCTTTTCAAAACTTTTGTGAAAAATTCTGTAAAAACTCTTTTTCAAAATAGGAAACCTATTCCATTTAAACTCACGGTTACAATGATCAATAACTACCCACTACTTCTGTTAAGAAAAAGTATTAATTATCTAATAATTAATATTATTATAAACATAAATGATAACCAACTTATCATACTATATTTATAACCTATAGTTTTAATATTTCATCTCATGAAATATATAAACCATAGTTCTTTTCTTATTCCATGGTACTTAATGTAAATCTCATTTACATCAATCCTCCACTATATGTATCTCATACATCATACCGATTAAATCACATATAATCAAAATACCTCTTGTCAATTTGAACATTTCAAATCAATACTAAGAACTAATCCTTCAACATGAATCCAAGCTAAGGGGACCTCATGGACCTGTAGATCCGAAGCTCCAACAGTACGTGAATAACTGACTAAACTCTTTAGTTACAGGATCCACCATCTGTTAACTGCCATGCACTCCACTAAAGACCAACAGCTGAACTCTTCTCACTACAGATATATTATGTGTTAATCTTAACCAAGCAGCAGTGCGACAACCCTTCACAGATCGCTTGTAAGTACAGCTAGGCCAATAACCGTTATGCCCCTGTAGTTACATCTGTCTCCTTAAGTACCACTGATCCCTCTAATGAACATAAATCATAGTCCTACTATGACTGAGTGTTCTCTTCCAAAGAGAAACTATGGCCACTATCTTCAATCCCCGGAATCAACCCTTAAGGGAGCAATCTCTCTACTTATCCGTGCTTCGAGAAATGAGTGAATTCCATATTATGGATTGAGTTCCCAACTCTCAGATCAGACAAGTCCCCAAAAAGGTAGGCATGTTGAGTTGACAATCTGGCCACTCTCACACATACTAATCAAAGGGCCGCACTAAAAGGTAGGAGTTCACAAAACACTCAAGATTGAGGTCGTGTCACCTATGGTCGTTTAGGTGAGATGCAAGTCTCTACTATCAACGTCGTTATATACTAAGCCTAATCATCTCGTGGTCTAGGACTTATACAAACTCTTTGTATAGGACACCCCCGCTCCACATCTTCACATGAATGGTTAGGATCTACCATTTGTAGTAGTTTACAACATTTGCAAACCTCTACAAAGCTGGCCGTATCTGTAGTGTCACCAGGATCAGGTATCCCACCTTACTCCTTATACTACAAACCGATTTAGGTTATCAATTAAGGCATGATCCACTTATCACATATACATGCTTAAGTTCACATAAGATAACCAAGGAGCTTTGTTTTTTGGATATGAGTAAATGCCAGAATGAAATAACACTTATTTATTGAACAATGTGTATCTTTACAAAACAATGAGACTCCGGGAGAATTAGGACACCAGTCCCAACAGTGGACTATGTCTGATCTTCGCTTGACGAAGAGACTTGAGGTCTATGATCGAGTGGACGATCGAGCAAATGGGAGATAAAGAAGCGGGTCTATCGTATAGACGATGTGCTCGATCGTTTAGCAAAAGGCAACCTATCATATAGACTTAGCCACTCAATCGTGTATCTATGATCAGCTGAGTGACTATCGTATAGTCTACTAATAACTTATAGAAATACAAGTTATTTATGTTGTTTTATTTAGATATTGCGGCCAAAAGAAGGGAAAGTTGCGTTAATTGTATGGGAATTAGATATGAAATACAAGAATTATAATTTATCGTCAATACATCCACTGATACCATTGCAATGGTAGAAAAGAATATTTCAAGTCTGTTTTGCAGGAAATCAAGTCACCATATGTGTTCATGGCTCAAGATAAAAAGAATAACGCATCTACGTCGAATTGCACCCATCATTCATGAATGAATAGACGATCAACCCAATGATGACGCATGCAAAAATCGATCAAGAGTTAAGCGATCAACGCAACTTCAACTGCATGCAGTAATAAAAAACAACACCGCATGTGGATAAATGATCTAAGATGCAAAAGAGCAACGCAATTGTGGAGGATTCAACAGTTGTGCATTTCTGACAGGATTGATTGCGTAACAGAAAGAATATTTATTCCACCATTTCTGAAATTGCCATAACAATAAAGTGGGGACCACAAGTCAGAGAGTCAAAGCTGAGCCTATAAATAGTCTCTGAATTTCCATTACAAGATATACTGGATACGGACATATTTTGATATTTGTATATTGAAAGAGAGACTAGTCTGAGTGCTGATTGGAGAAGATCCGGGAAGATTTAAGAGACAAGGCCAAGAGGTGAGTCTCAGGGAAAATCTTTTCAATCCCCATCGTGAAGTTCTGTACCAAGGTCACTTCTACCGGACAAGCAAGCCTGAGAGGGAAGCTCTTCCTTCCATTCACTCCATTCGTCGGAAAGAAAATCAACCGTCCAGATCTGTGTCAAGACGTTGGCACTCTTCTGTATTTTTTTCTATCTCTTATCATTAGTTGTATTCATCTTCTTAATATCTATCATTCACACCATGTATCAGATGCTAAATATTAGTATTGAATGCCATGATCATTTCCATCTCCATATTTCTGTCTATTTTTGTTCATCCATGAATCGCTCTCTCCACGATGTTCTCTTAATCTCCTGGTAATTAGAATGAATTAAACAAGTAAATTAATCTGTGCTAAAGAAATAAATACGTTTAGTTAAAGCATGTTAGACAGCATCTTCACCTGTAAGAGCAGAAGTGAAGAAGTCATTCTGCCTGCGAGAGAAGGTTGGAAGAATGCATGAACTAAAGCAAGAAGTACTTCCAGAGATGGAAGCAACCTTGCGTTCATTACGTTCATACCTGTTTCACCACAGAGATGTGGGAACACGGCCGATCATTGAGAGGGTACGCCAAAGGAAAGTGGAACCGTAGTTATATCTTTAACGCAAATAATGAACTTGCGATGTTTATATAATTACCCTATCTATTTCTGTTTCATGCATAAAGACTTGTCACCGTATAACATGACCCTTTGTATAATCTTCACAGTCAGTCTCAAACTCACTATCATGTATTAGTATCCTGTATCTTGTATCATAATAGCTTAAGTTTACTTTTATTGCATTTTATTTTATTATCGCAACTTTATTTTACTCCATAATTTTACTTTACCACAACTTTAAATACTTGCACACACACACACTCTTTTATTAATTGAAAAACTCCCGGTCGCATATATCACGAACGTAACGTATTAACTACGCAATCCCTGTGTTCGACCTCGGATCATTCTGAGAAACTTACGGTGGAATTATACTTGGTTTCAACTCAAGGAAACTTGTGACAACGCATAGCATACTACAAGTATTTCATTAATAACGCATACATCTAGAAGTAGTATCACATAAAACTCTGAATAAGCATAACACATCATCCACATTCCATTTCCATCTTCCAAGTCATCAAGTCTATGGCAACATGAGCTTGTGTGATCCATCATTTGTCCCCATCCACATGTTTATTTCCAATCATCGCATATCAATTTATGCGCATACATCTACTCTACACGATCGTTTAGTCTCTGAATGCTATCGCTTAGTGTAACTCTTTCACTTGATAGCTTGTCTTTGTGAGAACTTTCCGAATGAAGTAACTCCTAAAATTAGGGAAAAAAAATTTCCTTTTAACTCACGGTTACCATGAATGTCCAATAACCTCCCACTCAATCGGTTATTAGAGAAAATGAATTAATTATCATATAATTAATATATTATAAAGAAATATAATAACCAACTTACCATATTATATTTATAACCTATAGTTTTAATATTTCATCTCATGAAACATACAAACCATAGTTCTTTTTCTATTTTATGGTACTTGATGTAAATCATATTTACATTAATTCCTCCACTTGATGTATCTCATACATCACACTAATTATATCATAAATAATTGAATTCCACTTGTTAATTTGAACATTTCAAATCAACCCCAAAATTTGATTCACAACTTGAATCCATTGAGCTACAAAGGGAACCTTATGGACCTGTAGCTTGAAGCTCTAACGGTACGTGAATAACTGACTAAACTCTTTAGTCACGAGATCCACCATCCGTTAACTGTCGGACACTCCACTAAAGACCGACAGCTCCACTCTTCTCACTACAGATATATTTCTGTGTCCATATCAACCAATCAATTGTGTGATAACCCTTCACAGATCACTCGTAAGTATAGCTAGGCCAATTTACCATTTTACCCCTTTAGTTACATCTAAATCCTTAAGTACCACTGATTTCTCTAATAAACAATTAAGTCATAATCCTACTATGACTAGGTCCTCTCTTCCAAGGAGAAGGTGTGGCCACTATGTTCAAGACCCAGAATCAACCCTTAAAGGAGCAATCTATCTACTTACCCCTGCTTCGGAGAAGAAGTGAATTCCGTCTTGTGTAACTGAGTTTCCAGCTCCTAAATCAGACAAATCCACAAAAAGGTAGACTTGTTGAGTTGGCAATTTGACCACTCTCACCCATACTAATTAGAGGACCGCCCTTAAAAGCAAGAGTTCCCAAAATACTCAAGATTAAGGTCATGTCACCTATGGTCGTTTTAGTGAGATATAAGTCTCAATTATCAACGACGTTATATAAAAAGATGAATCATCTCGTAGTCTGGTCTTATATAAACTCTTTGTATAGGACACCCTTGCTCGCATGTCTCCACATGAACGGCCAAGATTAGACCATATGTAGTAGTTTACAACACTTGTAAACCTCTACAAAGTGGGTCATATCCGTAGTGTCACAAGGATAAGGTATCCCTCCTTTATCCTTATACTACATCCTTATACTACAGACCTTTTAAGTTATTACTTAAAGCATGATCCACTTGTATATCTCATATACATGCTTAAGTTTACATAAAATAACCATGGATCTTTGTTTATTGGATATGAGTAAATGCAAATAAAATAACACTTATTTTATTAATAACAACGTGTACAAACTGTTTATAAATTATGAGACTCAGGGAGAATTAGACACCAATTCCAACTGCCCCACCTTCTCATTGGCCTGATAAGGATTCGGTTTGATGATTGGATCTCAATATAATTATTAAGGATCAGTGGAACATAAGAAACAAGAGGCAATCTCGGGGGTAATACAACTATTGACACAGCCGTTAATACGAACAACCTGTGAAGTGTTAACTTACTGATCATGGTTATATCGAGTGGTAATGATAACATCGAAAATGTGTTATTTTCCTCTTCTTAATTTTGGGTCGTTACTATTTTCATGTGTTTATTTGATGATTTTATAGGTATTGAGCATCTTGGAGGTAGAATCAGTCATTATGAGCTATTCAGAGTTAATTTGTAGCAATTAAAAGCTAATTTTTGCAACCGAGTTTCAAAAGGACATGAAAACACACCCGGACGGAGCGTTGCACAACGCTATAAGGCAATAGCTACCCATTCGGTGAAAAATAGGGAGGTGTTGCAATGCTACGAATGTAATGACAGACGTGCGCGTAAGGCATGCCAACATTGTAACGTTGCGACGAAGTCCTATATATACGTTTCTTCACTTTAGGTTAAAAGTATTCACCCACCTTCGGCCTCCAGCCTAATTTCCCCTCTCTTTTCTCTTCCACTTTGTATTTTGGGTGTTTCTTTAATAGTTAATCGAGTAATGTCGGATTTTAGCTTTTCATCCTCCATGGGAAGTTAAGGTTTTGGTTTCCTAGTTTAGGGATTCAAAGGAACTCGATGTAATTTCATGAGATTTCAATTTATTGATGTATACAACTTGTCTATGGGTTTTAATCCAAATGTACATTTATGAATTGCATGGTTTTAATTGTTGATTGACGCCCAATAATTTTGTTGTGTGATTCTAATGCTTGGTGATTGACTTGTAATATTTGACATATAATTATAAGTTAATCCCATTGGAAGCAATGGGTTAGTTAGGCAAAAAGGACTGCTCCTCGCAACCTAGAGAAAAACCATATTAATTGTTTAATTGGACGTTGGAAGTTAAACACTCATCTTAGCATAATCCTTAGAACTTAATGCAATTTTTTAATTTGTATGGAGCATATTCATTTGTTTTCTTTTTTGTGTCAGTTAAGTATGACAGGATTTCCGAATCAATCTTGGACGTCTGACGACCAAGTTGCAAATTTTGATGACGAGGTAAGTGGCCTTCGCCAAGAGCTTTGCGCATTGAATTCCTTGGTTAGCCACACTTAGTGAAAAGAATATTGCAGCAAGTAGAGGGGGGAGTTGCCTACTCGAGGGGCATCCCACGCAAGCATGCCCGAGGTTGCAGTGGATGCCAACACCATGTTGATTTTTTGAGGAGAGGTATTATGGTCCTTCGGGCTACAAGCCTCACCATTCTTGGTGGGAGGAGTCCTTTGACCATGGATACTTAGAATGGCAACAAAGCCTTGGCGGCCAAGATTTTACAGCACCATACCCAGTCGACTCATGCTCAGTCTTCATGGTCAAGTAAGTCTTTAGAGGCATTGGTTCTGGAGCTTGCTGACAGAGCTTTTAAGTTTAAGCAGGAAAACCTTCGTAGGCAGTAAGAGTTCGAGCGCATCTAGCAGAAGAGTCTTTGCCTGAGGCCGAGGCTAAAACTGACTTGCAAAGCCTGAGTGGCCTTGTTTCTTGGCTTGCAACTTCAATTGGAAGGTCGGATGTGCCATTGCCAGACCATTCCTTTGATTTTCCAAAGGCCCAGAGGCATGAGGTAGTCCATGTCGACACGGTGGAGGAGTAGGAACCAGTTCCTGGAGATTCGGGTCCAGGTATGATATTGAAGTTCTCAATTTATGAACTTGCTAATAGTACTCTTCAGTCTCAATAGGATTTTCAAGCTCAGCTGCAAGGATGGACCACCTAAGTTGCCCAACTATCGAAAGCCATGCAGAGACTGAAGAGCACACTAGAGCAGTCCGTCTTTATACCTCGGAGGCTGATGGAGTAGGAAATGGAGGTAAATAAATATGCGTTTATCATTCGTTCTCCATGCGTCGTTGGTCATGCGTCAGATATGCAACATGCGTCTAAGAATGTATGCGATGACCATGCATTCCTGCCATAAGTTTTCTTGCTCTCTCGCCAAGTATAACGAGATCGCAAATTTCTCGGGTGATCCAAGATCGAACGTAGGGACTTGTAGCGAAATGTTGCGAGTAATGTGTTTGCGGCGAAGAATAAAAGAATATTGAAGGTTATGGGCTATGCGCTACTTCTACTCCTAACTAACAGATTAAGCAGTGGAAGTATGACTATGAGAGATAGAGACACGACAACTATTAACATGTAATAAAATGCATGGGAAAATAGATAAAATGGCGGGATGTTTTCACCACATCAATAAGCTTGATCGCAAAGGTAACCCCAGCCAACGCAAGCTATGCGATTATGCTACACACACTTAACAAAGACGCATGCGATGAATATGCGATAGTGTCGAGAGGCCTTATTTCTAAGTCTCTATTCCTGCTCACGTACTCTCACACATAAACAAGATGACCGCATACCACCATATCTTACTTCTACACGCATGTTTGTGACCGCATACTTTCATATCCTATCTGTAGAGTGCATACGTTGTGAAATAGCAAATAGAGCATATCTTTAAACCTCTATTCTTGCTTATGCGATCCAATTTGACTCTCTCAAGTCTTGATTTGGTTTTGAGACTACTCTCTCAAGTATTCCTAAATGATGAATGATGCACTCATAAGACAAAGTAATCACATAAACATGATTGACATAAGATTATTCCTATCTATAGGAACACTGCTTACTTTGCTTAATGCGTTCAACTACTTACCCTCCCGAGCAGTTGGTCGCTGCTGATTCTACTCATAGACAAGCGTCCGCTTATAAACAAACATTGCTACAGCTTCACACTAGGCAAATAGGATTTTCTCACAACACTCATGCAACGCACACCTCTCGGTGGTTTGCTACATGCTTCATATGTCTATGTCGTTAAGTATGCGATAGTCTAGTAGTCTTACTTAGTGGTGCAATGAAAGTAAAGGATGCTAAGTAAATGAAGATGGAGATGGAATCGAAGGAAAACATAGAAATGCATTGATCACAAAATGTATTAATCTCTTAAGCCACAATGTAATACAATACGAAGATAAAAGAGATATGGAGGGCCAGATGGAAGCAATGTCTTACTTCCATCAGATGTGTTTCAAGGCTGCTGGTGGTGCCATGGACGGGCGGTGGAGTAGTCTCTCTCGAGATCTAACTCCGGTGGAGCTCCGGTCGTCACTCGGAATGGTTGAAGGGATGAAGAACTCTCAAGACTATCTTCTCACGCTTTGGTCTAGATCACAAGGATCTGCCCGAAGGCAAAAGCTCAAATGCCTTCAGGCAGAAAACCCCTCGGATGCATTCAGGCAGGGAACCTTGGATACTTGAAGTTGGGCTATGAGGCTTCTATTTATAGAGCTCGATCACCGATAGCATTAATGTTCCTCTTCTGAATGTCTGTTGCTAATAGCATGATGGACCTACTTTTAATCTCTGCTTCTAATGACGCGGTAGGTGAAATGTCAACATCACCTTTTTTATACTCCCGAGGTATGCGTTCATGCTTGGTTTCTAGAGTATCATCGCGTTCTACCACCCTTTCGTTCATCCCTCAATTATGGTTAATATTCTGTAGCCGCAACTTCTACATTCGCCTCTACGATGGAGAGATTCCTCGCATGCGATCAATTCTTGTGTTTGCTACAAAAATAAACAATTAGACGCATAATAATGCATAATAGTGGGTTAGCCGAGATTCTTAATGCCGATCGACGCAAGCTTATTTTCTCATGAATTCTTAGTATAATCGCAGTACATTCTACTTAACAACCCTCATAATTATAAAAAAAAGGCTTATAATAACGTATATTTTATAATAACGTATATTTCTGCCCGTCATCAGAGGCCAAGTTCCTTTTAGAGTACTACTACTCTAGTGATGATGAGGACGTTACTGCATGCTTGCTAGTTTGTGAGGTTAAGGAGAATTTAGAGCCTAAATCTGATGAAATCCAGGTGATAGAGTTAGAGGTTGAAAGACCTCGCTCTGTTCTGACTCTTAGTATTTCGTATATATTCGAGTTTTGTTCCCCTAGTCTTCACAAGTCTGTTGAGTATTTTATTTGTTTCGACTCTTTTGGGTCATTTGATTCTTTCGATTCTTTATTTTCACCTTTTTTTCCATATACTAAAAAACCCAAATTCCACATGTCAGTTCTCTTTAGAAGATAAAAAACCTTATAGCCTTACTAGGCTATATTGACTCATCCAAGAAAGGATCGAAAAAATACAAGAATTTCTTTGTACCTTGACAGGGGCCAGGTCACATCGAGTAATCGACGTTAAAAAATTTCCCTTCCTGAACGGAGCCAGGTGAAAAATTTACTGCTTTCTAGTTTAACTTTTTTTTTTTTTTTTTTTTTTTTTGTAGTAATTTTTCCTTTGCCCTAAAGAAGAAGAAGATCAATTTAACACAACCCTCTTACGACCATCTCATGTTCAGAAACATCATTAGGGGAGGTTTTCTATTCTCTTGACTATTTTATTTTAGGGCTTAGATTAGAGATACATTATGGACAATGTATCATTTTAAGTTGGGGTGGGGTATGTTGTAACTGTTGAGGTTCTTGAGCACTGTGCTCGGACGATGTTTGTGTGCTAAATTTACTTGCTTGCTCTCTTGGTTTTTTATGATGAGTAGTTGATGATGCACCTTTTTTGTTATTAGGTTTGCATGAAACTATGTTTAAAGAGCATGATCATGATTTTTAGCCCATTTTTTTTTTAAAAAAAAATTCTTCTCTCTCATGCAGCTTTAAGTCTCTTGTCCAACAAAGTTAGGTCTTGCATGCTTAGAGTTGTATTACTTGGCTTATATTTTTGTTGTCACCTCAAAAGGCATAGGTGATAGGTGGTAAGTGACTGAAAGCTCAACCTAATAATGCCTAAATTTTTGCCAAACTCTTGTTTTGTATTGTAAAAGCCAAGTGTAGAGTATGTAAAAATCAGTTTGTAAAAGGCAGAGTGTGTTGTAAAGTGAAAGCAAGTTTGTATGTTACTTTTGAAAGGGATTACTCCTCTTTCTTGGGATTATGATTAACCTGGGGCAGCTATGACACTCGTAGTTTCCCTCTGAGCTAAAGTGCCCCGAGGAATGAGTAAGCTTCGGCACCTTGTTAGAAGACATTGCTCATAATTGGATGACTTGTATGACACCCATGTGGGCAAGCCAAAATGAAGGTGATGTGTCTAGATAAGGCTTCCTCTGTTGTGTAAGTAAAAAATAAAATGAGAAAAAATAAAATAAAATAAAATAAAAGTTTGGTTTCCTTAAGTGTGTCATTACAAAGTTGAGTCTAGGAAGCTTGGCTCTTGAATCTTTGAGCCAATGTAGGGGGAAAACAAATTAAGAGCCCTATAAAACCATTCTGGGTTTTGCGGGCTTTTGACTCAGTCATGTATGAAAAGTTTAGAATCATTTCTAAATGTGCTTCATTGATTGATTGTAATCTGATTGCATTTTTTATTGCAAATCTCATCCTTATAGATGTTGAGATTAGAGTAATGACCTATGTGACTGAGCAAGCATAATATTTTTTCTATATGGATGTGTGATTCAACCTTGCTCAAGGACGATCAAGATTAACTTGGGGGTATTTGATAGCACCAAAAATGTGTTATTTTCCTCTTTTTAATTCTAGGTCGTTAATATGTTTAATGTGTTTATTTGATGATTTTGTAGGTATTGAGCATCTTAAAGGTAGAATCAGTCATTACGAGCTATTCGGGGTTAATTTAAAGAATTATAAGCTAATTTGAGCAACTGGACTTCAAAAGGACAGAAACAAATGAAAACACCCCTAAACGGGAGCGTTGAGCGCTGTACAACGCTACAAGGCAGTAGCTACCCATTCGGTTAAAAATAGGGCAGCGTTGTAATGCTACGAACATCATGACGGACATGCGCGCAAGGCATGGCAAAGTTGCAATGCTGCTTGCAGCATTGTGATGCTACAACCAACTTCTATATATATGTTTCTTCACTTTAGGTCAGAAGTATTCACCCACCTTCGGCCTCCAGCCGGATTTCCCCTTTTTTGTTTCTCTTCCACTTTGTATTTTGGGTGTTTCTTTAGTAGTTAATCGAGTAATTCCAGATTATAGATTCTCATCCTCCATGGGAAGGTAAGGTTTTGATTTCTTAGTTTAGGGATTCAGAGGAACTCGATGTAATTTCGTGAGATTTCGATTTATTGATGTATACAACTTGTCTATGGGTTTTAATCCAAATTTACTTATATGAATTGCATGAGCTTAATTGTTGACTGACGCCAAATAATTTTGTTGTGTGATTCCTATGCTTGGTGATTGACTTGTAATATTTGGCATATAAGTTAATCCTATTGAAGCAATAGGTTAGTTAGGCAAAAAGGACTGCTCTTAGCAACCTAGAGAAAAACTATATTGATTGTTTAATTAGACGTTGGAAGTTAAACACTCATCTTAGCGTAATCCTTAGAACTTTGTGCAATTTGTTAATTTTTATGCAGCGAATTCTTTTTATGTGCATTTTGATTAATTAGCTAATTAGGACCATTTGTTGGGATTCCAATCAATTGGGCTATGCATAAACAAAAAGTTTAAGTCATAAATTGGTTCAATGATCTAAATTACATTGGGTGAATCCATTCCTCTAAGCTAAGATATCTCGATTAATTGCGCTTCTATATTTACTTTTCTTGCAGTTTATTTTATGCAATTTTGTTTATCAATCCACACCAACCCCCCCATTTATCTCTTTAACTGAAAATGAGCTTTGATGAATTGATCTTCTGCACTTCCCTAAGGTTCAACCCCGAACTTGCTGCTTGTACTACTAGTTAATATAAGTAGTTCATTCGGTGGTTTATAAATATTATTTGTGTAGCGAGGGTTTACGGTGGACGAGAAACTCGACCTTGCCAGGAAACAATATATCTACAGTGTGGGGAGTGCAACTACTAGGCTTTAGTGGAGTGACCTGATAGTTAACAAATGGGGGTTAATTTGGTTTAAAGAGTTTAGCCAATTAATCTCAGATCGTTGGATCCCATGATCTGTATGTCCATTAGATCCCCTATTAGTTCACAAGCGGAATAAGCCTTAGAATAGCGTGATGAGTTAATTTGAAATGTTCATAGTTGAATTAAGGGAATTAGAAATTATATGTGATATAATTACACGTTTAATTATAGAACTAACCGAATTTGGAGAATTGATTAATATTTAAATATGATTTAAATATTAATTTCATGAATATTAATTTATGATGGTGGAATTGGCATTAAATTAATTTAAAATTTGATATTAAATTAATAAAATTAATTAGATTGTTTGATTAATTATTAATTAATTATAAAATTTAATTAACTGATTTATTTTTTGGTAAAATTATTTTTTTTAAAATTTTATTAAAGATTAAAACTTAAAATTGAATTTTGATATTGAAAATAGTTTTCAAAATAATTAAAAAAAATAAAACAGAAATTTCAAAACCCCAAAGTGGGATCTTTCCACTTTGGTGTTTGCAAAGTAGGAACTGTGTGTTTTGTGTGCAATTTGATTGCATGAAAGATAGATACAAAACACAAGTTCATTTGGTTGAGATTAGGCATGCAAACAGTGGGTTTTTGGTGATATTCCATATTGAAGAAGAAGGTCTTCAAGTTGCTGCAGAAAACCTGATTCTCCTCTCAAAATTCTTCCCACATTCCAGCTTATTTTGAGTCCCACAACTCAATCTAAGATTCCTAGAGGATAGTAGGGAAGATTTAGTGGTGGTTCACGACCAGTAGAAGAGAATATTGCAACTGATTTTGCAGGAAGAAGATCTTGACAGGTATTTCTGAAACCCACTTGTCATTTGATGAACATGCTTAAGTTTAAAGCTAAAATTAATGAATTATAGTATTTAGTAATTATGTTTTTTTCACTGCATGCTTATTGAAACTAACAAAAGCTTGAGAAGGATAGGAATATTTCATCAATTTTGTTGATGATTATTCAAGGTATGGCTATATTTATCTAATGATTCACAAGTCTAAAACTCTTGAAAAGTTCAATGAATTTAAGATAGAAGTTAAAAACTTATTAAGTAAAAGAATCAAAACACTTCGATCAAATCGAGGTGGTGAGTATGTGGATTTACAATTCAAGAACAATCTAGTAGATTAAGGAATTCAATCCTAACTCACAGCACCTGGAACACTGCAACCAAATGGTGTTGCAGAAACGAGAAATTAAAGCTTGTTGGACATGGTTCGTTTGATGATGAGTTACGCTCAGTTACCTCAATCCTTTTGGGGGTATGCAGTACAAACTGTGTTACGAAATTAACAATTAAAGAATACAAAAAGGAACGTAGAGATAGAGAAGATCGACACATAGATATACATGGTTCCTTAACAGTGTGTTAGCTACGTCTATGGGCAAAGGGAGAACAATATTATTAGAGAGAATGTTTTCCAAAATTACATCAAAAAATGGCGCCTCTAGGGTTAGAGAGTTTATATAGTGCACTACTTTAAATCCTAGGATCAAAATCGTAAATAAATAAAAATAAATAAATATGCTGAATATGAAATTAGAATAGGTTGTTTGAAGCGCCAACAAACAGATTCAAGGCATTTCAACAAATCATCACCTTGATTTGAATTCTCTTCTAGATAATAGATGTACCAAATGCAACATAAATCAATATCACCAGACGTACCCAGACTTCTCCCTCATGCAACAAAGTGTCCTACAAAGGGGACCACTAACAATTCAAAACATTCAGCAAGTCCAAACAATGTTGGAACTTGCCTTGTGGAACCGATTTGGTGAACATATCAGCAGGGTTATTAACAGTATCAATTTTCATCACTTTAACTCTCTGCTCACCTCTTAAGAAGTGATACCTTATATCTATGTGCTTAGTTCTCTCATGATGAACTTGATCCTTTACTAGACATATTGCACTCAAACTATCACAATATACAATAGCTCGGTCATGATGCAAACCAAGATCACCAACTAACCCCCTCAGCCATATTCCCTCTTTAGCAGCTTCTATCAAGGCCATGTACTCTGCTTCAGTAGTAGACAAAGCAACTGTAGGTTGTAAGGTTGCCTTCCAACTAACAACAGAACCACCCAGAGTGAACACATAGCTAGTCATAGACCTCCTACTCTCAACATCTGCAGCATTGTCAGAATCAGAATAACCGGTCACTAAACACTCTATGCAATTCCCATAAACAAGACCAACATCAAATGTACATCTAAGGTAATGAAAAATCCTTTTAATGGCTTGTCAATGCTCCTTCCCAGGTTGACCCATGAACCTACTAACAACACTAACAACATGGGCAAGATCAGGCCTAGTACAGACCATAGCATACATCAAACTTCCCACTACACTAGTATAAGGAACTCAAGACATGTACTTCTTCTCAGCATCAGACTGTGGTGAAAGCACAGATGACAAACGAGCTTTTACAGCACTAGAAGTATCTATAGGCTTAGTTAATGACATACCAAACCTGGACAATATTTTCTGAATATATCCTTTCAGCGATAAGAAGAGCTTATTCTTATCTTTGTCCCTATAAATCTCCATACCTAGAATTTTCTTAGCAGTACCCAAATCCTTCATATCAAACTCAGCACTGAGAAGATTCTTCCATTTCAGAATATCAGACTTAGACTTTGCAGCTATGAGCATATCATCTACATAGCGAGACCCCCGTACTTGGTTGTTTGAAGCGTTAGGAAACAGATTCAAGGCATTTCAACAAACTGTAATATATATTTTGAACATGGTTCCTTCAGAAAGTATTTTAGAAATACCGTATGAGTTGTGGAGATGACGTAAAGGTAGTTTGCATCACTCAGAATCTGGGGATGCTCGACACACGTGTTGGTGTAAAACCCTAAGAAATTGGAACGGCGCTCAAAATTATGCCTATTTGTAGGATACTCTAAAGAAATAAAATGTGGATATTTTTATGATCTTCAAGAAGATAAAGTATTTGTATCAACAAATGCTACATTCTTAGAAGAAAATCATATTCGGAATCATAAACCACGTAGTAAACTAGTATTAAATGAAATTTCTTGAAAAACTACAAATTAAATAAGAGTTGTTGATCAAGTTGGTCCATTGATAACTTGTAGAAATACAAGTTATTTATACCATTTTATTTAGATTATGTGACAAAAAGAAGGAAAAGTTGCATCGACCATATAGAAATTGGCTTAGAAACGCAAAAATTTTAAAGTGTCGTAAGCACACCCGCTAACCCATTGCGATGGTAAATGGAATGTCCATGTCTTTATTTTACAGGAAACAGGTCACCACATGTGACAACCGCTCAAGGAAAAAAATGAACAACGCATCCACATTGCATGCAGTAATCGATCAAGAACGAAAAAAAACAATGCAATTGCAGTGCATGCGACAATCGATCATGGACTCAAATGATCAATGCATTTCCACTGCATGCGAAAATCGATAAAAGATCAAAGCAATTTCAACGCATGCGGCGATCGATCAAAGATGTAAAGAGCAACACATTCGCAAGAACTTCTGACATTGTACAACATTTCTGTTGTACGATTCTGAAAAATTGAACGTGGAGTAAAGCGGACGTATCCACTATGCCATGGCAGGAATTATCAACTTTTCAGAGTAGGATCACTAATGCAGAAGGAGCCAAGGTCTATAAATAGCTTCATCAAATTCAAAGAAAGCAGGTTGGTCTAAAGAGGCAATTCATAGAAATCCGGGGAGAAAGATGAGACAAGACCAAGAGGTAAGTCTCTGGAGCAAGCAATTATTTCCATTCCCGAATAAAAAGATTTGTGCAAAGGATCACTTCTGCCTGGAAAACAAGCCTGAGAGGGAAGCTTTCCACTTCATTTCTACCTCACGCCAGCAAGCAAATCGACTCCGATTGGGATCCGTGTCAAGACATTGACACTAATTCCATATTTGTTCTTATTTCCCATTCATCTACTGTGTTCATCTCTAATCTTTCATTTACTATCTGTAACAAATTCTTATCCTTAGATTTCAATGTCATTATCCTGTCTCTTATACACATCTAGATGTGTATAAGAGACAGATCATATTCATCATCATCTCTCTGTTCTGCACCATACATTCATCATCCATTTCTTTCATCGTGTAACTCATCCCCCAGGGTAAAGGGGAAGGATTAAGCGAGTAAGTTAATCTTTGTTGAAGAAATTAGCTAAGTTTAGCTAAAGCATGCTCGATGCATCTTCACCTATGAGAGCAGAAGTGAAGATGTTATTCCGCCTCTCGAAAGAATGTTGGAAGAATGCATTAACTAAAGCTAGAAGTATTTCCAGAGATGGAAACAACCTCGCATTCATCACGTTCATCCCTGTTTCACCATAGACATATGGGAATGCGGCCGATCACTGAGAGGTGTATGCCAAGGGAAAACGGAACCTTAGTTGCATCCTCAATAAGATTGACGAACTTGCAATGCCCTTTCCCTTAACCCATTCTTTTTCTGATTCATTTCACAAGACTGGCTTTACCACACTCTTTTTATCATCACATTCTATTCTTTATCGCAATTTTACTTTTCATCGCATTTTACTTTTCACAAATCAATTCATTATTCTTGATGTTTACCGGTCGCATATACCACATCAGTATCGCATAATCACAACAATCCCCGTGTTCGACCTCAGATCACTCTGAGAAACTTGCGTTGGAATTATACTTAGTTCCAATGTAAGAAAACTTGTGACATGCACTACACGAACGCATACTACGAATGCATATCATTATCATCGCATACATTTAGAACATAGTATCGCATTATCATTTTCGCAAAGCGCATATGTACGTCAGCAACCTAACGAGTTGTTTGCGATACACAATCAATGCATTAAATTCTCATTTACATCCATCAACAACAGTTGTTGCTCCGTCACATCTTTCTCAAGAGTTGAGAATGTCTCGACATAGTGGGAAGGAGCCTGATTGCTATATGGGTTTAGAAGAAACTCATGTCATCATACCTGATGATGGCTTAGAGGATCCATTAACCTTTAAACAGAAAATGGAAGATGTAGATAGAGATCGATGGACTAAAGCCATGGACCTAGAAATGGAGTCAATGTACTTCATTTCTATCTGAAAACTTATAGATCAACCAGATGGGGTCAATCCTATTTGTTACAAGTGGACTATAAGAGAAAACGATACCAAACTTGAAAGGTGCAGACCTATAAAGCCAGACTCGTGGCAAAATATTTTATCCAAAGAGAGGGGGTAGACTATGAAGAAACCTTCTCTTCTATTGTCATCATAAAATCTATAAGAATACTTTTGTCCATTGTTGCATATTATGACTATGAAATATGGCAAATGGATGTCAAGACAGTTTTTTTTGAATGGAGATCTTAATGAAAGTATATGATTGTCTTAACCAGAAGGGTTCATTGAACAGAATCAAGAGCAAAAAACTTGCAAGCTTAAATGATCCATTTATGGGTTAAAACAAGCATCTAGATCCTGGAATATAAGATTTGACACTGCGATCAAATATTATGGTTTTGAATAGAATGTTAACGAATCTTGTGTTTATAAGAAGATAATCAACAAAACTATAGGTTTCCTAGTCCTTTATGTTGATGATATCTTGCTCATTGGGATGAGACAAGCTTTCTTGCTAACGTAAAAAGATGGTTAGCAACATAATTTCAAATGAAAAATTTAGGCAACACACATTACGTTCTTAGAATCCAAATTGTTCGGAATCACAAGAACAGATCGTTAGCACTATCTCAAGCATCTTATATTGACAAAATGTTGTCAAGGTATAATATACAAAATTCCAAAAAGGGTATGTTACCTTTTAGACATGGAATTAATTTTTCAAAGGAATGGTGTCTTAAGATGCCTCAAGAAGTTGAGAAATGAAAAGAATTCTATATGCATCTGTGATTGGGAGTCTGATGTACGCTATGTTGTATACACATCCTGACATACGTTTTGCATTTAGAATTGTTAGCAGGTTCCAATCTAACCCTAGACATAGTCATTGGATTGTTATTAAGAACAACCTCAAGTATCTCCGGAGAATGAGAGACTATATGTTTGTGTATGGGCCTAAGGATTTGATTCTTACGGGATACATTGATTCTGATTTTCAAACTAATGTAGATTCTATGAAATCTACTTCATGATTAGTTTTCCCTCTTAATGAAGGAGCTATAGTGTGAAGAAGCATCAAACAGAGTTGTATAGTCGACTCCATGATGGAAATTGAATACGTAACTGCATGTGAAGCAACTAAAGAAGCCGTATGGTTACGTAAGTTCCTGATAAATTTGGAAGTGGTTCCAAATATGGATCTCCTATACTCTGTATTTTGATAATAGTGGAGCAGTTGCGAACTCAAAGGAAACAAGAAGCCACAAATGCGGAAAACATATCGAGAGAAAATACCATCTCATCATGAAGATAGTACATCAAGGAGATGCGATAGTCACGCAGATAGCCTCTAAAGAAAATATTTTTGATTCATTTACGAGGGCCTTCAGGACTAAAGTGTTCGAGGGACACTAGGTCGGACTAGGAATACGAGCTTCATGATCTAGGGCAAGTGGGAGAATGTCAAGGGTATACAGATACCCTTCCTTCTTGTATTTTCTCCCTTTATCTCAACATTCTGTATTTGTATATATTTATAACCCACTGGAGTATTAGTCCAAGTGGGAGATTTTTGGGAATATCCTAAAACTCGTAGTTCGTATATACTGGAAACATATTCTATTTATCAATAAAAGTATTATTGAGTTGTTCATTCAATAAAATGTTATTGATATTGCATTATGTTATAAAAATCCAATAAACGAATCCATGGCTATAATATAAATATTTTAACTTAACGAAAATTAAACATAAAATTAAAGCTTCGTTTGACAACCATTTCATTTTTTGTTTTTGGTTTTTGAAACTTAAGGTCGATTTTGTCTACATTTCATACAATAATTTGCATCTTTCTTAAGTACAATAGTTGAATTCTTAGTCAAATTCCAAAAACAAAACAAGTTTTTAAAAGCTACCTTTTTTAGTTTTCAAATTTTGACATAGTTTTAAAAATTATTGGTAAAAAGTAAATAACAAAAAAAGAAATTTGAAAGTAGAAGTAGTGCCTATAGGTTTAATTTTTAAAAATAAAAAATCAAGAATGAAATAGTTTACCAAACTAGACCTAAAATAATAATCTATCACATATGTTGAAACTGTTGCTAAGAAAACATAAAAATGGTTATCAATTCTAGGTCTACCACCAATATAGTAGACCATAAAAATGGTTTATATGGATAGTGATTTATCACTAATAGACTAAAAAATGATATATTTAATGTTATAGTTCTATAAGTGATAGACTTAACAATTAAAAAAAAATGATATTATAAATTCTTAATTTATGTAAATTATTTGCAAATATGGTAGCTAATAATGCGCCACTTACCATTATTCATAAAAATTTAAAAATTAATTAAATATATATTAAAAAGCTATAAATACTAATTTTAATCCATGAACTTTGAATTTCATTCTATTTTGGTTTCTAAATTTAGAAAACATCTGCTTATGTCCCTGAAATTCAAAAAAGTGTTTATTTTGTTTCCTATCATTAAAATTTGATTAACTTTTAAGGATAAAATTCCATATAACATGGGTTGGAACATAAAATAAAATGTCAATGACCAATTCACACAAATAGCTAACAGTCAAAATCTTGAACCCAAAATAACTTTCTAGATCTCCTATGGAAATCATATTACCACCTAATTCAAAATTAAAACCCTAGATTTTTAAGTGTAACTAATTTATTTGACAACTTAATCATCTAAAAATACAAGTTGTCTCACTATATTTTTTATGAGGTAATAAAATTTTAATAGCATGGACCAAAATAACTAATTTTTAAAGTTCAATAACTAGAATGAATGTTTTTAAAAATTTAGAAATTAAAGAATCAATGTTTGAGAAATTAAAATAGGATTTAAGGGGAAAAAAAGGTAGACATAACTTACAACATGTAATTTTTAATTACCATACAAAATCCAGCCACTAGTTTTTTTAAAAAAAAATAAACCCGTTGTCTCTGAAAAATATATACGTCAATGTAAATTTGTCGTTTTATATACTTTAATATAGATGATATTAAGCTTATGGTTATCTATTTTAAATGTTGTGGGAAACACTTATTTAATTTGTACTTTAGGACATGAGTCACATGACAGGTCATTTGGAAAAGACTTGTTCTCTCTCTATCTTCATCATGGAGTTGTTTTTCTTTCATTTAGGTAAATTATGACTTAACTACAGCATATCCAAGAGTTCGTGTTATAGGACACAAATTTATATAAAGATAGAATTATAGCACATTAACTTTTAGTTAAATTGTACCGAAGTTATAGTTAATAAGCTTATTTTCGTATAAATAGAATTTAAAGCATATATATATATCAATGATTTTTTTTTACTTTTTTATTGGTTAATTACTTCCAATGTTCATTTGGTCTATTGTTGATATACTATTAAATTGATTAAAAATTAGAAATAATTTAATATCAATAACAAAAAAAAAAAACGGATAGCAATCAATTATTAATTGGTACTAATGCCTAAGCTATATATGTGTATTAGTGATACACATAAAAATTGTTTAATAAATGATGATTAAACATGAAAATTATTACATTAATAATAGATGTAAAATTAAAATAATATGAAATATATAGATTTTTTTTATAATATGTGGATGAGGACATAACCTTTGATTTTAAGGTTGATAGTACAAAAACTATACGAGATGAACTATAGTTATTTTGGTAAATACGTGCAAATTATTTGTTTGTTTGTGTTTTAAAAAATAATAATTACTTAAGGTCGGTAATAATTATTCAACCATAGGAAATTCAGCCACTAATTTGAGGGAGACCAATCTTTATGAAAAGGATAATACTTATGTGTATTCCAGATATCACCTATCCATATATATCCTACTCTCATCACACATATAAAAAGAAAAGTTAAAATATTCCAGAAAAGAAGTAGAAAGAATTTGTCACATGATAAATTATAATTGGACAATTTGGTGAGATGCACAAAGATAGGTATTGTCCAAGATGCGCCTAAGTATTTTTCTTATAAAAAATCAATACATTTATGAAAATTTAATTTTGACAATATAAAATGAGAGTCGACCTTGGATGATTGAGCCTTTCATTGACCAAATGAAACTAGTTTGTTGATCGGGTTAGTTTTAAGTTCAATTTTGTTTACCCTAATATTTATTTTGAAAAAAAGGATGTTTTTAAATATAAGAAAATGAGTCAACTTATTTATAAATATAGCAAAATGTCATTGTCTACCAGTAATAGACATTGATAGTGAAGGATCTTTTATTCAAGAGAACCTTTGAGCGGAAGCAAGATCGTCCCAAATCCATTGTGAAAGAATAAAGTGAAGGAAATCAGATAAGAGGATTTCTATGAGCAGTGGAAGGATCTTTCCAAATTTCAATCATATATGAACATACACAATTACAGTCACAAACGGAAAGAATAGGCTATGCGAAAAACAGAAATTACAACATGCTTTACTACACAATCAAGGGAAGGAATTAACATACCTTTGAGGATTATCTTCAAGATCCTTGATCACGAACACTCGATCACAGCAATACGGCAACACGCGAACGCTCGTACACTACGACCACTACACAGCACGATCACAACAAAGATCTCCAAGATCACAAACACCTTGAACACTATGAACGACATCCACAAAACCTCGACTATTGATGCGTGGTTAATGCGATGAAATAATGGTGTAGAATGCGATGGTGGAATATTCGTTGTGCATGCAAGTTTTCTTAGCAAGATCCAAGTATAAATCCTACTAAGTTGCTTGGTAAGCCCAGAGTCGAACACAGGAACTATGGAAACAGTATGCGATGGTAATTTCAGATCTCCTTGCAGTGACAAATAAAACAATGCGTTGGTTGGTATGTTGTTTAAGGTATAAAGTCTATGCGGCGGAATTGAGAAAAGAGTTAATAACACGAAAGTACAATGAGTATGCAAGGGAACAGGTTGAGAAGGGATTTAGCTAACACTCCCTAAGATTGCGTTCACGCTATGCGATCATGCTACACACATACGACAGCAAGTCATTTCTCAATGCAAATGCTATAGCTTCTAGTTTTAGAACGCATGCGATGTATGCGATGGTGTCTATAGAACTTATGTCTAAGCCACTATTCTTGTCTTTGTAATTATGAATGATACACACATACACAAGAAGACCGCATACTACCCTAACCTATTTCTAAGATGCATGCAATGCATGTTAGCAAACAGAACTTATCTCTAAGTCTCTATCTCTTGCTTACGCGGATCTAATCTTGCTTTCTCAAGTTTAGATTCTAACCTAGCTCTCTCAAGTCTAGGTTCTTTCTTTAAACTCTCTCTCGAGTTGCTCTAAAGGGGTGATGGACGCAAAATAAGACAAGATGATCGCAAGTAATGAAGATTTTAGGTTATGCTAGCTAAGTACTTCTCAACACATTCGAAAGTTTAGTTACTCATGCGTAATGTAAATAGAGTGAACAGATGTAGAAATGTAGGTTCCATTCTATAAATGAAATCGAAATACATAATGACAATGTGAAATAAAGATAAGGAGCCTGGTAGCATGGTGACGTAAATTTGGTGAATGCAATATATGCGATGCATGTCTTAGGTTATGCATTTGTTCTCATGCATCAGTGGTCATGCGTTGCAATGTAAAATACGCGTTGATCTCATATGCAATGAACATGCATTCCTGTCACAAGTTTTCTTGCGCTCTCACCAAGTATAACGAGAATGCAAGTTTCTCGGGTGATCCGAGGTCGAACTCAAGGACTTGTAGCTAAAGGTTATGTGGAAATGTGTTTGCGGCGAAGAATAAAAGAATGGTGAGGGTTATGAACTAAGCACTACTTCTATTCCTAACTAACAGATTAAGCGGTAGAAGTAGGACTAAGAGGTAGAGACACGACACGGTTGACGCGTAGTAAAATGCATGGAAAAATAGATAAAAAGGTGAGGATGTCTTCATCGCAACTCTAAGCTTGACTGTAAGGGTAACCCCAGCCAACGCAAACTTATGCAATCATGTTATACACACCTGACGAAGATGCACGCGATGTGTAATAGCAAACGGAACTTATTCCAAAGTCTTCATTCTTACTTATGTGATCTTAAACTAGCTCTCTTAAGCCTCGATTCTAATCTAGCTCTTTCAAGTCTTAGGTTCTTTCTTTAGACTCTCTCTCTTGTAGCTATAAAGGGTGATGGACACATACATAAGACAAGGTAATCACAAAAGCCTAGTTGATGTAATATTATTCCTATCTCTAGCGAACACTTGCTTACATTGCTTAATGCGATCAACTACTTACTCTCCCAGATGGTTAGTTGCTGCTGATTCTACTCATAGACAGGCATTGCGTCCACTTATAGACAAGCGTTACTACAGCTTCACACTAAGCAAATAAGGTTTTCTTACAACACTCACATAACGTACACCTCTCGATGGTTTGCTACATGCTTCATATCCCTAATCCGCATGATTAAGTATGCGATACTCTAGCAATCTCACTTAGTGATACAATGAAAGTAAATGATGCTAAGTAAATGAAGATGGAGATGGAATCGAAAGAAAATATAGAAATGCATTAATCACAAAATGTATTAATCTCTTAAAGCATAATGTAATACAATACAAGGAAAGAAGAGAAATGGAGGGCCAGCTGGAAGCAATGTCTTGCTTCCAACAGATGTGTGTCAAGGCTGCCGATGGTGCCATGGATGGGCGGTGGAGTAGACTCTCTCGAGCTCTAACTTCGGCAAAGGCTCCGGTTGTCACTCGGAATGGATGAAGAAGATGAAGAGATCTCAAGCAGCTTTCGTCTAGATCACAAGATCCGCCCTAAGGCAGGGAACCTCAGGCAGAAAACCTTGGATGAATTGAAATTCTGCTCCACGGCTTATATTTATAGAGCTTGATCGCCGATAGCATTAATGGACCTACTCTAAATCTGACACTCGCAGCGTGATGGTCCTTTTCTGAATCTCTATTGCTAATGGCATGATAGGTGAAATGTCAACATCATCTTTTGATTCTCCCGAGGTATGCGTTCATGCTTGCATTCGACCAACCTTGTGTTCATCCCTCTATTACGGTTATCATTATGTAGCCAAAATCTCTTTGCGATGACCGCATTCGCTTGATGGCCGCAACTTCTCTGCGATGACCACATTCGCTTCACAGCCGCAACTTCTATGCGATAGACGCATGCGATTGATGGCCACAATATCCATACATCGAATGTATGTGTTCGTGATAACTTGTAGAAATACAAGTTATTTATACTGCCTTATTTAGATATTGCGGACAAAAGAGAGAAAATATGCGTTGATTGTATGAAAATTAGCTCAGAAATACAATAATTATAAATTATCACGAATACACCCACTAACATCATCAAGATGGAAGAAGAAGATATTTCTATTCTGTTTTTCAAGAAACCAAGTCACCACTTACGATCAAGGCTCAACGAGAAACTGAACAACGCATCTCTGTCACATTGCGCCCGTCAATCAACAATGAAGAGACGATTAACGCAATGATGGTGCAATGCAACAGTCAATCCAGAGCTGAGTTTCAACCGCATGTGGTAATAAAAACAACCCTGCATGCAACACACGATCGAAAGATGCAAATGTGCAACGCAAAGGCGGAGGATTGCGAGACATGTACAACTAACCGTTGTGCAGATCTGACAGTCTGATTGCATAACAGAAGAAATATTTATTCCTCCATCTTCGGAATTGCCATAAAAATAAGTGGGGTCCAAAAGTCAAGAGTCAAAGCTTTTCACCTATAAATACCCAGAGAAAATATACTTGATACGGGGCGAAATGATGCTAAATTATTGAGAGAGAGGCTGAGCTAAGTACTGATCGGAAGAAATCCGAGAAGAAAAGAGACAAGGCCGAGAGGTGAGTCTTAGAGCGATTCTACCAAATCCCCACTGTGAAGCTCTATACTCAGATCCCTGCTACCGGTTGAGCGAGCTTGAGAGGAAAGCTCATCCTTCCGCACGATCCATCCACATCGGCAAGCAAATCTCCATTCAGATCAACGTCAAAACGTTGTCGTTTATTTGTATTTGTTTCTAACTCTATTTCATCAAGTGTATTTCATCTTCTTAATCTCTTCATTCACGAATCATGTATCAGACGCTGAATAGAAATATTGAATGTCTCGATCATTTTCATGTCCCATTTTCTGTCTATTTTCGTTCCTCCATTTATCGTTTTCTTCATAAAGTCTTCTTAATCCCTTGGTAATTAATATGAATTAAACAAGTAACTTAATTTGTGCTAAAGAAATAAATACATTTAGCTAAAGCATGCTAGACGACATCTTCACCTGTGAGAGCAGAAGTGAAGATGCTATTCTGATCTATTGAGAGAAGGTTAGAAGAATGCGTTAACTAAAGCAAGAAGTACTTCTAGAGATGGAAGCAACCTTGCGTTCATTACGTTTGTCCCTATTTCACCATAGAGATGTGGGAACGCGGCCGATCATCGAGAGATGTACGTCAACAGAAAAGCGAAACCGTATTTATGCCTTTAACGCAATTAAGGAACTTGCGATGTTTGTACTAATTATCTTTTTCTCTTTCTGTTTCACACATAAGACTTGCCACTGCATAACACGATATTTGTATATCTTCACAGTCAGCCTTGACCTCAGTATCTTGTATCAGGAAACCTGTATCTTGTATCATCTTAGATTAGATTTACTTTATCGCAATTTATTTTAACACAATTTATTTTATTATCGCAAATTTACCGTTTTACTTTACTTTATCGCATGTTTATATTCTTGTACACAACAACTTTTATAAATTGAAAAATCCTTGGTCACATGTATCACAAACATAATGCAATCCTCAAACAGTCCCTATGTTCGACCTCGGATCACACCGAGACACTTGCGGTGGAATTATACTTGGTTCCAACGTAAGGAAACTTGTGAAAATGCATAATATACTACTAGATTCTCATAAATAACGCATATCTAGAAGTAGTATCACATACAGACAATAAAGTCATCATTCTATTCTTGCATGCATCATTGTATGACTTAAAAATTTGCGTTACAAGTTTATGGACTTGTTCATTCATTCATATTCATATTTGTCCACATGCTTAAAGATATAACAATAAAGTCAACAGTTCGCTTCTACGATGGAGGGATTCCCCGCATGCGGTCGTCTTTGCGATAGCCCGGTTTCCGCATATGCGATCGATTTCTACGATTACTACAAAAATAAACAATTGAACGCATAATAATGCATAAAAGTGGGTTAGCCGAGATTCTTAATGCCGATCAACGCAAACTCGTTTTCTCATGAATTCCTAACATATTCATCGTATATTCTACTTAACAGCCCTTATAATTCTAAATAAAAGGTCAATAATGACATGCATTTCTGCCCATCATCACACCCCCAAACTTAGAATCATGTTTGTTCTCAAGCATGCGTTATACTCAAGAAATTCTTAACTCACCCTTTGGCTTTCCTTTCCACTAACCAGCCTCTCAAAATATAATTTACTCATTCCTCTAACCATGGTAGCAACGCTCTCCTCCACTTCGGCTACTTCCTCAAAGAGATCTTTTCTAAGCTTAAATTCCGCAAGCCTTTGCTAAAAAAGTTTTTACTCATTCCCTGCAACTTTGCGTTTAGCTTCTAAGAATTTGTTCGTTTAAAACAACTTAAAGCTTTGCGATTTTATTATCAGAACTCGGCATTAAACCTGGTTATGCTCTTCGTTTTGGCTTGCCCCCATATGTGTCATGCAAAGAGCCAACTTCGGTTGCCTGCCATATTCAACTCAACTATTGTCTTGGTTTAATTTGGATTGCGCCAGACAGAAGAGTTGCGCTTGCGTTGATCCTGGAAACTTACTTTGGTTTTGGCTTGCCACCACGTGTGTCATGCAGACATCCAACTATGGGTAATTCCTTTCACAACTTAACTCTTATCAACATGGGTTTCCCCATTGTGTTGACAGTGCAGTTGTTATTCCTGATTTTTTTTTTTTTATAGCATCGCAATGTAGTGAACGCATTTCTCCAGGATCGCTGCCACCCCCAAACTTAGAGGTTGGCAGCGCTCTCGCTGCAAAGTTAAAAACAAAACCAACAGAAATGCAGTAACAAATGTTTGAGAAAAGGTTTGCACATAATAAAACTTAGACTATCAAATTTTGAAGACGCTTTAAAAGTAAAGTGAGCTTTGTGATACTTAGTTGGCGGATGTAGTGAATTACACGTACCATCATAGATGCATCGCAAAGGAAAGCAATCGGACAAAGAGAATTTCAAAAGGATAATGCTTAAAGGATAACAAGAAAAGGACCTTGAGTAGAATACACTTGCGACCATGCTTTAGATTTCATGCAATCGAAACCATGCGTTGAAAGATGGAGGGAATTCTTCTATTGTACTGCGCACGAAGGAGAATTATTGCCGTACCTACAAGGAGTAAACACACCACATCCAAGAAAGCAGCTGCATATCCTAAATAACAATAAAAATAAACTAACTAGGAAAGCAAGGTAAAGATAGAGGAGAAAACATCCCTGGAGAAATTGGAGTGATGTCACCACAAGGAGTCTTACATGCAGAAGATTACTCTCAATTGCTTAGGTCAAGAAGCTAGCCCTGACCATTGGAACTTCCAGTAATTGTTGGGCACAGGTTGCTCTGATTGCCCTTCTATCTTGGGGTCAATACTGGCTTTCGGTACATCACCTACACTTTAATATTGTTTGCAACTTGATCGCACAAGCTACAATCTCCCAAGGTAAAAAGGTTGCCTGCAAAAACACAAAACTCAACAAACTATTAGCTGCCAAGTCCCTAGCAACGACATCAAAAACTTGGTGACATAAATATTGTGAACGTAATATATGTGATGCATGTCTTAGGTTATGCCCCCGAAAATTGACTAAGTGTTGGACTAGGCATTGCTATGTGAGTAGCTTTGAGTTAGGCTTAAATTTCTGAAAATTGACTAAGTGTTGGACTAGGCATTGGTATGTGAGTAGCTTTGAGTTAAGCTTAAATCCCTGAAAATTGACTAAGTGTTGGACTAGGCATTGTTATGCATTGGCCACAAGATCTTGGAAAGAGTACTTGGGCAAAGGGGAAATTTGGAAATTTGGCTAAGTATAGAATGTTGTGTGAGATGCGTTGGAAGGAGAGAAAATTTAGAAATTTGGCTAAGTATAGAAAGTTGTGTTGATGCGTTGGAAGGGACCAATGCGTTGGAAGAAGTTGTGTTGATGCGTTGGAAGGGACCAATGCGTTGGAAGAAGTTGTGTTGATGCGTTGGAAGGGTTGTTGATGATGGCATGCAGTTGAAGGAAGGAAAATGGAAGTGATGCGTTGAACATCCAAGAGTTCGTAGACGCATATAAAGGATGAACTCATGGAGGATGTCATTCAGACATGTGGCTTGTTAGGAAGAAGACACGTTGGGTTGTGCTGATGCAAAGATTGCATTGATGGTGTAAGGAAGAGACACTTGGTCATGCGGCCAAGTAGGAAGTGTCGGCCATGGAGCAATCTTGGACGCCTATAAATATGACCAAAGACTTCATTCTTCAGATCACAACTCAAAATACATTTAAGAAGAGTGGAAAAGTTGAGGAAACCTTGCGTTAGAGTAAAATCCATGCGTTGGACATAGAAGTTCAAAGAGGACGCATTGGACAGTGAAGTCTGAAAAGTAGAATCCACTTGGAACGAGGAGTTCTCCCAGAATACTTGTGCGTTTTATGTGATTCTACAACCATCTGAAAGCTAAAAGAGTCTAGTTTTCATGGTGGAGCTACCGGAGAAGAAGCTCCAAGGAATCGGGTTAGAGAATGAGGAAACGACAGAAGAGCCGAGCTGTCGGGTAAGCTGGGTCAGTCTTAATGTTTTGATGATTCCGGACAAACCACGAGGAGTTATGAGCTAAGATTTTATGGATTCAAAAGTGAAACCAATGAAACCTAAGGAACTTCGAAAAGGAAAGTTCCTAACCAACCAAAGTGAGTGGTTATTATGTGTTGTATTGTTGATATGAATTCTATATATAGGTAAATATATTAATGTTAAATTGGTATATGAGGGATATGTGTTTATCTGATTACTATGCTTGTTAAGATATTGCTTGTATGTTTGTGTTGGAAATTGGAATTGTACCCGGGATATATAGTTAGCATACTTGAAAAGGTACTTGGTAGGAAAATATAGTCGGCTTCGGTCGGCGGGAAATTATAGTCGGTGATGACCGGCGGGAAATATAGTCAAGTTACCTAAGCATAGCTAGCGAAAAAATAGTCGATGTGCATATTGGCGGGATAATAGGGTACAGGGAAAGTTTCCACAGGAATTGTTGTTGTATTAGTATACGTGTGAAAGTACTGGAGATGTATATATTATGTGATAACCAACGGTCAAGCTGGGGTTGGTTGTTTTAACTGGCGGTCGAGCTGAGGATTGTCCAGCGGTTGGGCTGGAAAATAATAATGAACTTGTAGTAATGTTCTTGTTGACTATGCATTGCTTTCCCAAAAATATATTTCTGTTGACAAAGTTATTTGTTTATCTAAAGGCACCACTCACTGGGGTTTATAGCTCATGTTTTCCATGTTTTATGTTTTACCCCCCAGGTAGCGGAAAGTGAGGAGTTCCAGGGTGCTGCTAAGGTCAAGGTCTGCCACACGCCACAGTTACACTTCCGTCTCTTATACACATCTAGATGTGTATAAGAGACAGACCCCAGGTAGCGGAAAGTGAGGAGTTCCAGGGTGCTGCTAAGGTCAAGGTCTGCCACACGCCACAGTTACACTTCCGGAGGGTTTTACAGTTGTTGTTATAAACTTTGTTGTTAAGTCTATGAGTTGTATAAACGTTACATTGTTGTAATATAAGATGGGCCTACTTAATCAGTTGGTTGTTGAATTTATTCATTAGTATCAGAGTTATTTCCGCAAGAATTATTAGGTAGTAAGTGTCAACCAAAGGGTTGATAACTGCTGTCAGTCACGCCCTTCTCTAGGCACGGAGGGTGGTCTGGGGCAAGGTGTGACACTTTCAATGCATGTAACATGCTTCCTATGGTGGGATTTTAAATCAAAATGACATACTGTATGCACATACAAGATTTATTTAATTATAACATAGATCAAATGCATAAATAATTAAACACAGACTGATATGGTTTTAGTTTTGGTATAAACAAGCAAACAGAAACCTAAGTATTACAAACAGCTTCAAAACCGTCTTTGAACCGCTCCAAACTGAACCCAAGCATCTTGAACCGGACTAGATGAGTCTGAACCGGACCAACAAAGTCTAAAACTGGACCAGCCAAAAACCCTTTGAGGTTTAACCGAATTGGACCTTGAGAAAACTGGTCGAACCCGCTGCTCTCAGTCCAACCTCAAAGTCTTGCTAAGTTTGATCGTGTAGCACTGAAGGCAATCGTCTAACATCATCGCCTTGTGTTGAGAAGAGGTACACGATCGCTAAGTGTCTTCTTTCTATAGCATAATGAAATCGTTTATCTCTCGGGTAAAACTACAAAATCGCTTAATGCCATCACCTAGCACTTCATGTCATCTTTTAGTGTCCGCCGCAACTAAACGATCGCTTAGCTCAATCGTATAGAACATCATTGCGTCGTTCAGCATCGTAGCTAACCGATCGTTTAGTTCCATCGTATAGAAACTTCAACGCATTGCTTAGCACCGCATTTATACGATCGCTCAGCATCACATCTAGACGATCGCTCAACGCTATCGCATAGCACTTCATCGTATCGCTTAGCACACGCCATAGCTACACGATCGTGCAGTGCCATCGTATAGCAAATCCAACGTATCGTTTAGTTCCCACGAAAAAGCTAAACGATCATGTAGTGTTATCATATAGCATTTGAACACATCGTTTAGCTCCTGTAGGTACACGATCGTTTAACATTCAACATCACAACGACCAATGCCCATTGTTATACAATCGTATAGCTTTTCTTCATATCGTGTAACGCCTAGAACTAGACAATCACTTAGCAACTGAACCTCAACAACGATTTTGAGCAGAAGATGAAAACTGGAACAACAACTCGGCCTCCTTCACTTGTTTCTTCAATTACATCTTCATTTCAACTCTACTCACTCCAAATAAATTACAGACTCTTGCTAACACATAAAAGCTCATCAAACAAGAGCATATTACAAATTTAAATGAGAAATTAAAGACAATTAAAATGCCAAAACTCCGAAAACTATATCAGTGCATCAGTTTCATATAACTCATATAAAACACTCACCACACCAAAATTAAATCGATTTAAATGCTTATATGATACTCTAATACCAATTGTAGGATCATTTAAGCACTCTAATTCATTAATTTTGGCAAAATATAAAGCATGCTCTTGTAGAAAACAAGTGAGTTTCATGATATATCTTTATAGAACCTCTTCAAAGCACGATCTCAAGCTGCAATCTTCTTCAAATCTTGTTGCAGACCACCTCAAGATCTTCCTCACTATTCTCATGAGACTCAAAACAAGCTTGAATCAAGGAATTATGGAGAATTGTTTACAGCAACAATCTTGTTGAAGAACACTTTCTTTAGCACGAATTTTCTCTAAAATTCTCTCTTGATTGCCTGCCCGAAATTCATTCCAAACACTTCAATATATTGCAGACCATCATGCAAGGAAGAGAGTTGCATGAGTTGCAGCTCATGCTTGGAGTAACACAAGGCAATGGTGATGAATTTTGTGTGAGCAAATAGAAGATGGATAATGGAATATCTTTATATTCCATTTTTGCATCGCATTTTCCAATTTTTTAATTTTATCTCAAAATCAATACTTGATATTTAAAATCCATTTTGATTTTAAAACTGAAAAAAATTATAAAATTCAGTTCATAAATTAATTTTTAAATAAACTTAATTAATTTAATTTCAAATATTAAATTAATTTTTACACACATCCACCTTTATATATTTAAATCATATTTAAAAATAAATTCTCCTTTTCCCTTTCATTCTCATATTAAACACATAATTATATCTCATATAATTACTAATTCCCTTAATTCTAATTTGAACGTTTCAAATTAACTTATCACACTAATCTAGAGCTAGTCCAATTACGAGCTAATAGAGGGATCTCGCGGACCTACAGATCATGGGCTCCAGCTATACGAGACTAATTGACTAAACTCAATGGACCAGATTAATCCTTCATACGTTAACTAATGGGTCACTCCACTAAACCCCAGAGTTGCACTTCCCTCACTGTAGATATGTTATGTCTACATGATTTAACTATAATCAGGCAGTCGACCCTTCACAGGCTATTCGTAATAACGGCTAGGTCAAATATCTGTTTTACCCCCAAGATTACGTCTTATTCCTCCAGTTCCTACTGATCCTCTAATGAACAACTAGTTTGTGATCCAATCATAAACCAAACTCTCTCAACCCAGTGAAAGGGTGGGGCTCCTTTTTCAAAACCTGGATTCAGTACTTGAGAGAACAACCTTTCTCCTATCCCTAAATCGGATAGGCGTGAACTCTGTCTTGCACTGTATGTCCCCAGCTATCTATTGGGTCTTACCGCCTGAAATGGGAGGCTTATTGAGCCAGCGTTGTTGAGTCAACCCTCACCTATGCAAATCTAAGGATAATCTCGTATAAACAGGAGTTCATAGTTAGCTCAGGATTAAAATCGAGTTACTTAGGTCATATAGGTTAAATAGTCAGTCTTATATAGTAAATAGCATTATAAAGTAAGAGTGACTTATTTCTTGGTCCGATCTTATTCAAACTCATTGCATAAGACGCCCCCACTCCTCATGTCATAACATGTATGAATTAAGATCACATCGTATGTAACACTTTACAACTCTTTGTAACAACTACTGAGTAGGTTACATCCAATAGTGTTACCAGAATAAGGTACCCAACCTTATTCATGTACTATAGATCATTTTGACTGTTTACTCAAACCTGATCATCTTTTATGTCTCCACATAAAGTTCAAGTACTCATTTAATAGTCATGGGTCTTAGTTTATTGGATTTAGACTTTCATACAATTTATAAAATCAATAATAAATTTATCGATTATAGAAAATGTTTATCATTTTACAAACTGCAAGTTTTAGGACATAAAACCCAACACTCCTTCCATTCAATTTTGAAAAATGTATTTTGCCAGTCAATTACAAATACTCCTAATGTAAATGACAATAATAACTAGCAATAGGTTTAGAATTTTTCAAAAACACCCATTTTTCCGAATTTTTTTTTCAAAACTACCTCTACTGCCAATTAACCCATGACACCATACGTTATTTGGTCTGGATTTTAAAAATGTACATTTTTAGTCTCTAAATTTATAAAAATAGATCTTTTAGTCCCAAGTTTTCAAAATATTTTTTTAGTTCATGATCTTTTATAGTATTATTTTGAATAATTATATTATATTTTAAATTAGAAGAACAATTTTTAAAAATCACATCCACTCTAAAACTATTTTTTTAATTTTAAATATCATATAATTATTTTTAAATAATCAAATTAAAAATGCTTCAATGCTTTTAAACCCATTTGTATAAATTTGGGAACAAAAAACGTATATTTTGAAAATTTAGGGACCACTAGACATGTTTTTATAAATTTTGAGATTAAAATAGTATATTTTTAAAATTCAGAGACCAAATAGATCTATTTTATAAACTTGGAAATTAAAAAGATACACTTTTATAAACTTCAGAAACTAAATGCACATGTTTTTCAAAATTTAAGAACTTAAAATGTAGTTGGATAGATATTCACCCATTCTTCTTAATATGGTAAAAAAGCATGCATCCAAAAGCTACACTAAATTCTATTTTTAGAAATTGATTTCTAAAGTCTAATTAATCATCAGACTATTTTCTTTCTAAAATCACATTTTGTGGCTATTGAATATTATTGATAATTTCAAAAAGGAAAATCATTGATAAGTTATTTCCCTGCCTCATTGAAGATAACTCATTGATTACTGCCCATAGAAAGATTTAGATGGACATGTTGGTCCCTCCTCCTCGTAAGTCCCACCTAGTTTGTTGCAAATATTAATAATTTAAAAGCATATGAAACATGCATGTCAATCTATAGAATAATAACTCATATTCAATTTCTCTGCCTCAAGATAACTCAGCGAGTACAAACCATACAAAGTACCTTTAGCATAGATCAAATACATCTTGGTCCCTCTTTTCTTACTTTAATTTATAACAATGATTATATATATATATATATATATA
>NW_024065071.1:255971-287720 GCF_009727055.1 Benincasa hispida
TTAAAGAATATTTACTACTACAAACTTTTATTGAGCATCTACCTTGAGGTACATGTACCATTCAACTTTTTTTTTTACCTTAATTTATTGGCAAATAATCTCCTTCCATTCCATTTTTTAAAAATGTATTTTGCCTGTCAATTATAAATACTCTCAATGTAAATGACAATAATAACTGGCAACAGGTTTAGAATCTTTTTATCCCTCACAAAAAGCTAGTCACATATATTAAAAAAAGGGAGTTTTTTTTTCCCATTATAATGAAGTAGGTACTCTTTATGACAAAATTTGGTTAGAAGAGATCTTATAGTTCTATGGAATTTTTAATTGAGAAAAACAATTCTACCTTTCTAAATACTTACTGCATAAGAGCTTAGCAATCTTCCAGTCCACCAAATCAACAAAGGTTGGTTAGATAGGTAGGATAGATCGTATATGGACGGTAATTGGAGTCAACACTCTCTTAGGATTTCCTCTGTTATTATTGTGGTTGGCAGATAATATTTTCTTTTATTATGTTGGATTTTTTGTCTCTACCTTTAGTAAAATCCTTTCATTATCGGTGGGGATCTACTGGAAAGATTTTTTCTTTCTTTGTTGCTGTTGATTATGGCTTGTTGACTTTATGAATGAGATATATTTATTTGACTTCTTAGGGCATTAGGTCGGCTGTCTATAGCCTTTGATTAGCTTTCTTGTTCGAAAAAGTTTTGGTGAAGAAACTGTTGGATTGTACATGAATTACCTTCTTGAAATTAAGCGGGCATTCTCAAAAGTAGGTTATGAAAAAACAGTTGTTTGTAGAGTTGTTAATGATATCAGGTAAGTGATTTTTCATCTGAAGGTGAAAAGAGTGTGAGATCATTGTTGCGATAACAATTTTAAGGGGAGCCAAATTCTGCAAACTCATTGAAGAGTGTATTGACACTAGGGGGAGTCTAACTAGCTTCCTAGTAATTCAGTTATGTGTAAGCTAACTTTATGTAATTTTAGTTAAGTGTATGTTGTAGAACTAAATTAAATACTAGTGAATTTCTTTTTACCTAGGCATAGAGCCTCTCAGACGTAGGTGTGATTTCACCAAACTGGGTTAACAAATTTCTTATCTCTCCCGGTGGTCTTTGTTTTTATGTGTGACATCTATCCTATCATACGACATCATTTTGATTCATCTTTTTTTTTTTCACCCTCATCTAGGATCCCTAAGGAAGAGGTGGCAGTCTCGCTAATGAGGTCAAACCAATTTATTTGAAAAAGAAAAATTGAAAATCTCATAATTATCATGTCAAATTCTATCAGTCGAATTGCTTTTTAGAAAAAAAAATACAAGAGATCCAAGTCATATAGGTAAATAAATATATCTTAATTTTTCTTAAAGAAAAAATATCTTAATTTAATTATTGCTCATATCTACCGTGACACTAAACTGACCTGCTTTTATGTACTTACTCTTCTGTATGTTTCTCAGATACATCAATAAAGTGTTATTTTTCAAAAAAAAGAAAAAAAAAAAAAAAAGATGAGCCAAAGATTATCACATTCAAATCGTTCATGCAGCTAAACTTCCTTATTTGAGCTCACCTTATATAGAAAAGGAAATAATATGTTAGAAAACAATTGTAATAGAGAGACTATTTTTTTGTTTTAGTTCTAAGAAACTACCAAATCAGAAGTTGTTCTTTATGAACACTGAGAGAACAAAATCAGAAAGTATGAATTCATTTTCTATCTACAAAAAGAAAAAATCTATAAACCTGTAAAAGAAACAACTTGAAGCTTGAAATAAAGAAAAGAATCATACCTTGTTGATGTGGTTGTAGGTCACAATGACTGAACCACTATAATCTTTGTTTCCTTCTTCCCCTTCTCTACATTCTTACTGATTTGCATGCTTAGAATCAACCGTCTTCTTCAAATCACTAAAAAACATGAAGAACATCTAGAGAGAAAACTAAGTTCTAGAGTGAGAGGTTAAATCGGAAATGAACAACAAAATTTTATAAGAAAAGTGTTTTTCCATATGGTTTTTCTTTCATAGCTACTTGGCAAGTTTGGCATCACAAGTGGCACCTATCATTGAATGTTCTTAGGCCAAATATTAACATTTCATTCTTTCTTTTGGGCCTTTACTATAAACTTCAATATAAGACATAACAGGCCTGTCGGGAGTTCGACAAAACTCCCAATGCCTCACCATGCCCGTCGGGCGTTGGGGACGAAAGACAATCTAGACGATCCAAACTTCCGATGAATTAAATAATTCATCGAGAGTTCTTACACAACTCTCAATGGTATGATATCTCATCAGGAGTTCTGCTTTGAATCCCTAAATTGAAACCCCCATTTCAGAATCTACTTTCATCTTCTACCCTTTCTTCGTTCTAACCCTATCACACAACAATGCTCAAATCGTTCGGCCATTCATCCATTCTTCATTCTAACATATTGATTGTGTCCTTCAACATCCGATCATCGTTCATCCATTCTTCATCATCCTTCAATCGTCCATTCATCCACGAGTCGCCATCGTCAAATCGTTTGACCATTCGTCTGCGCGTCGTTTTGGGTACATTCTGCATCACTCACATCTTCGTTCACAATGTTTTGGTGTGTCCGCATTGCTCAAATCTTCGCCCAAATCATCTGCATCTGTGTCAAACCAACTAGAAGCATTTGTTCGTCGCTCAAATTGAACCACTCATCTGTCACCGTTCATCCATCGTTTATTGTTTGTCGTCCGTCGTCCATCGTCCGTTCATTCTTCGATTTTCAAGGCAATTGGTCATCGTCAGTTGGAAACTACTTTTGGTGAGTTAGACAACGACGCTTAGAGTTGTTCTTGCATATCTTATATTTTATATTGGTGTTACGTTCCATATCTATTCTAATGGATGTTTAGTACCATAAATTTTTCATAATTAGGAAATTATTTTCATTTAAGTTTTGATAATTCCTTATGATTATATTGGCATAAGTGTTAAAACTTTGGTAATAAATTAATTGATTCCTTTGCAAGAACAAAAAGTAAGTAAATATATAAATAAATTGATTTCCACATGCTTTTGCTATGTTATTGTCCTGTAGCTTTGTGATAAGATGTTTGTGATTTCTATTGAGATTTGTTTTGATGTGAATTAATGAGTTTTGTTTAGTTTTCTTGTTTAAATTTATTAGCCATTAATGAAAATGACATTTTCGGTTTAGATTGATATATATGTAACTTTTTATTTATTATTATTATTTTTTTACAAGACATATGTTTGCTCAAAGAAAGTAAGGCTTGACTACATTTTACCTTCAATGGAAAGATGTTGTGATGAGATTTTATTCCCCATTCTCTTTATTCATGAACTATCATCTATTAAGCCTAGTACAATTTATCTTTATATTGTTCATTATCTAAATAATACAAGATATTGTTTTGGATTACGAGTTGGTCCAAAAAGGTTTGTTTTTAAGGATGAATAAAGAATGAATCAAACTTAGGAATATGTTATCAGTGGAGTATAGAGAAGGAGTATCACAATTTTTAGATGTGACGAAGTTTCATATTATTGATTCTGGAAAAATAAGATGTCCATACAAGAATTATATGAATCCAATGTGAGAAAAATAGATGTTGTAGAGCGACATCTATTAACATATGGAATATCTCCCTCATATTATGAATGGGTGTATCATGGAGAGCCAGTTAACTTATTTAGAGGTTTTGAAAGTCATATAACTCATTCAATACACAATGTTGAAGCAACTAGTATAAAGGGTAATGTTGTTGAAGAAAATGAAATGTTGAATCTTATAAACGATCTACAGTTCCAATTGAAAACGAAGATGCAAATGAAGAAGGGATTGAGAATGGAATATCCTCTAATAGTCAAGAAAGAGATACCACGAACTTATTCGAGGATTTAATGACTGAAGCACATAATGAACTATACCTTGGTTGTTCACAATTTTTGTCCTTGAACTTTTTAGTGAAGTTGATGCAGATCAAAGTTCTCAATGGCTGGTGTAACAAATCGTTTGACATGTTTCTGTGATTGTTAAAAGTAGTGTTTCTAACCGGCACCGCTATATGTACTTCCTCTTATGAAGCTAAGCGAAAACTACATGAGTTAGGCCTAGGTTGTGAGCCTATTTATATGTGGAAATATGATTGTGTATTGTACCGGAATGAATTTCTAGATTTGCAACAATACCTCATTTGTGGTGAGCCTCATTACAAAGTTAATAATGACAAGGATAAAAAATACCACATAAGGTATTGCGTCATTTTTAATTGATACCGAGATTAAAGCGATTATTTGCATCAAAAGAAGGCGCTTCTGACATGAGATGGCATAAAGATAAGTGAGTTGAAGTGGAAGATGTGTTACGACATCCAGCTGATATAGAGGGGTGGAAACATTTTGATCATGAATTTTCTCATTTCGCTTTAGATCCCCAAAATGTTCGTTTGGGATTAGCTTTAGATAGGTTCAATGCGTTTGAAAATATGAGTACTTCATATAGTGTGTAACCTATAGTGATGATCCCTTATAATTTGCCACCTTGAAGATGCATAAAGGAAAAAACTTCTTCATGTCTTTGCTTATACCTGGTCCAAAATCTCTTGGAAAGAAAAATGATGTTTACTTGTAGCCATTGATTGGAGATTTGAAAGAATTATGGATTACTGGTGTGCGAAATTATGATTCTATTACTAGTTAGTTTTGTCAACTATATGCGACCTTTGATTGAACTTTGGATGTAATGCATATTGAAAAAAATATATGCGACAACCTGGTAGACACATTGTTAAATATGGAAAAACAAAGGATGAACAAACAACCGGTTAGACCTACAAGATTTAAAGATAAGAAAGGACTTACACTTGATACTAGTCGATAACAGATTTGTAAAGCCACATGAAACGTGCACATTAACTAATAATAAACGGATTTCGTTTTGTAAGTATTTGAAATCAGTGAAATTTCCTAAAGGATTCATGTCTAATATATCACGATGTGTGAATGACAAAGATGGAAAAATATCAGGGCTGAAAAACACACGACTGCCATGTGTTTTTTCATAAACTACTCCTTATTGATATTCGAGCATACCTACCTAAGAACGTGTCCACTGCTATTGTTTAATTGTGTGCATTCTTACGCAAGTTATATACAAAAACAATACGTGTAAGTGATTTGAACCGATAAGCAGACATCATAGTCATACATTGTATGTTGGAGAAGATATTTTCGCCTGCCTTCTTCGATGTAATGGTACACCTTATTGTTCATCTACCATATGAAACGAAAGTGGTGGGTCCGGTTAGTTACAATTGGATGTATCCTATTGAAAGAAGTTTATGAACATTAAAACAATTTGTACGGAACAAAGCACGTCTCGAGGGATCTATAGTAGAAGTATATGTAATGAATGAATCATAGAACTTTGGTTAGCAATATCTAAGTGGGATTTAAATAAGATTTAATAGAGATAACGAAATGATGATAACATTCCTGATCATGAGATATTCAGTGAATTTGGATTATTTAGGTAGAAGGTACGATCATTAGGGCGTCAACATTACGGACACTATCGGCAGAGTAAAAATGTATTGCACATTGGTATATTCTCAACAATTGTAAAAAAATAATAGATTATCACAAGTATGTTTCAATCTTTATAATTTTCTAAGTTGCAAAATAAGTTCTTTGATATAGCTTTCTAATGATCAATTCTAAGTTGCAAAAAAATAATAGATTATCATAGGCTTTCTATCGGGTTAATTTGTCATGAAGCTCAAAGCACCTCTGACTTATATATAAGACATCAACATAAATTTTCCAACTGTTTAAGATCTCAGGTATACATAGTATTAGAAGATGAGAGGTGATTAATTTTTTATAGTCATTTTAACATATAATTAATTATCAGGTTCTACAACTGCGTGAAAGAGAAGATCTCTCTGATGATTTCTTTTCACTTGCAATGGGACCTTCGTCTAAGGTGCGCTCTTACAATAGATGCATTATTAATAGGATACGATTTTCACACTGTAGAGCGTGATAATTATCAAGCTACACAAAATGGTGGAGTCTTGGTGGCTAGGGAGATCAGTGGGAACGAAAGTGAAATTGGTTATATACATGTTTTGGAGTTTAGCTTGGAATTTTTTGTGTGTTTGTGGATGTTCATGAAATATTGTGTGGATTGTGGGGGGTGAGTTGAGATTGGTTATACTTGTTTTGGAGTTCAACTTGGAGTTTTTTGTGTGTTTGTGGATGTTTATGAAATTTGAATGTTTTGGGCATGGGTTATGATTGGTAATACTTATTTTGGAGTTCAATTTGGAGTTTTTTGTGTGTTTGTGAATGTTTATGAAATTCAAATATTGCTAGTGGTGGGTTGAGATTGGTTATACTTGTTTTGGAGTTCAACTTGGAGTTTTTTGTGTGTTTATAGATGTATATGGAATTTGAATGTTGTGTGGGATGTGTGGAGCGGGTTGAGATTACTTATACTTATTTTGGAGTTCAACTTGGAGTTTTTTGTTTGTTTGTAAAAGTTCATGAATTTTCAATGTTGTGTGTGATGTGTAGGATGAGTTTGGGATGGATTGTGTGGAACTTTATGAATTTTGAATGTTGTTTGGGCTGGGTTAAGATAAGTTATCCTTTTGGATTTTAACTTGTAGTTTTTATATGTTCGTGGAGGTTTCAAGTTGAGAACATGTAGTGTTGGAAGTGTGTTGATTTTCTTTATTTTGTAAGATTGTTACTCATTTCTTTGTTTTGTAGGCTTATTTTATTTGTTTTATAGGATTTGTAGGATTCACCTTATGGTTTTTGTTTTCTTGTAGGATATTGTTTGGAGATATGGTTGGAAATGTTGTTGGAGATGCTGTGTTCGAGATGCTGTGTTGAAGACATTGTTTTCATGTTATTTCTTTTATGTATTTGTGAAGACATTTCTTTTGTTTGTTTGTTTCTTCTATGTATTTTGCCATATTTTTTCTATTTTAATAAAGAATACTATGAACTTTGTTTGTTTGTTCCATTTCTTATGTGAATATATTTGAGTTGCATAATAATGTTTATATAGGTTATTCAGATCAAATTACAAAAAATTAAAATTAAATAATTATATCTCGATGAAAAATGTCGGGAATTTTATATCTCCTTACGGATGGTAAGCTGTCGGGCATTCAAGTTCAATTTTGAATTTTTGAAATTGAACTGCTGACACATGTATAGATATGTGTTGGGAGTGCCAAACTCCTGATGTCGTATAACAGGCGTCCAGAGTTTCTTCAATCTCCCAGCGGTATGTGTTTCCATGTCGGGAATCGTACTCCCGACAAACATCTCCCAACCAAACTCCTGACGATAAGTATGTCATCGTAAGTGGATCTCTCGAAGTGTTTTGTAGCATTTTCTGGCGATTTGAAGCATCGAAAAAGTGTGATTTCTTGTAGTGTTAGGCTATGAAGTGTTAATTTGTTATGTAATAATGGACGTTTATTTTCAGAGATGACATTAATGAATCCAATCATAGTGAGTTTTACCAAATATACAAAAGGGATGTTTAGCCCACCCACTTCATTAATCGGTATTAAATAATTCAACTCAACCATCTTCAATAGAGTTCACTGTTGAAGTTTGCACATTTACGAAAAAAAAAAAAATCTATCTTCTCCTTTTTCTCTCTCCCTCCCTCTAACTTCAACTAAACAAATTTTTATCCTAAAACACAAACTTTTTAAAACCTTATCTATCTTAGATTTCAAAATTCATCTTAACATCCCAAATAACTCCAAAGTGGTTAACCACTTCTTAACACCCTAAAAGGGAAAAATAATTAATGAAATTCAAGGTGTCAACCCATTCCCTACTTCAAAGTGTGAAAAGAATTAATGAAATTTAAAGTGTCAGTTCATTTCCCTACCTCAAAAATAACTCATTGATAATAGACCATTGAAAGAGCCTTTAGATGGGCATGTTGGTCCTGCTTCATTGGTTCCTCTTCTTCATAAGTCCCACCTAGTATTCGGTGGTATGTTATCTTATAAGGAATGTGAGAGCTTTTAATTTTTCCAATGTGTGGATTTTCAACATGCTCCTTCAAGATGGTGTTTCTTTTTAGGTTCACCATTCTTGATGGGATCACAATTTCTTTTTATTAGACTAAATACTTGTTTAGACTTTATGAATTTTAACACCATATTTGATAGTATGGGATTCCATCACAAAGCAATTGACAATAAAAGGAATAGATCATTTATCTTATAAGGAGTGTGAGATCCCTTGATTTTCCCAATGTGGGATTCCAACCTAAAGTGTATTAAAAAAAATAATAGTCTTGGGAGAGATTTGTCAATGAAGAATTATATTATAATGGCAAGAGAGATTGATTTTCAAATAATGTAAAACAAATTGTAATAGATAATTTGCATATCTAATTTTGTAAAAGGAAAAAGAAATAATTTTTAATTAACTACAAGGTGGGATTGTTTGAAATTTCTTCTCAAGTAATTATATTAGATTTTTTCTTCCAATAAGTTGAAGGGCTATCTCTACTGTTCTTTTCCTTGATAGTTTTCTTACCAAATGAATATTGATACTTACTTGTTTCTACAAGAATTTCTTCCCCACTCAACGGTTCTGGAGCAAATTCTAATTCTTGTGCGTCATTAAAAGCTTTCTTTTGTTTCCTATATGGATGATGGCATGGTAGAAACTTGCGATGTCCGAGAGATGCCATCTTCTTTCCTTTTGGAAAATAAGTGGATAAAGTTTTCTCTTCACAAATTGGACATGCATGATATCCTTTAACCGTACAAGTACACAAGTTACCATACGCATGAAAATCATTAATGGTCCATAATAAAATAGTTTTAAGTATGAAACGCCGTTCTTCATATGCATCATAACATTCTACCCCATCTTTCCGAAGTTTTTTCAAATCATCTACTAACGGAGCTAAATAAACATCTATGTCATTTCCCAGTTGTTTAAGACCAAATATCAGTGCAGTCAACATAAAAAAAAATTTCTCATGCACAACCATGGAGGTAGATTGTACGTCACTGACATCACTGGTCAACAACTATATCTACTACTAAGATCTCCATGTGGATCTACCCCATCTGCCGAAAGAGCAAAACGAAGATTTCTAGCTTCTGACCCAAACTCTGGCAACAAATTGTTTATTTTTTTTCTACAATAGGCATCTTTCGGATGTTTTAATAAACCATCTGTTTCTTTTTTTTTTTTAGCAAGCCATGTCAATAAACTTGTTTCTTTACTTAGAAACATTCTTTCAAATCTTGGAATTGAGGAGAAATACCACATGAATTTTGCTGGGATATTCTTAGCCCTTTCCTTTAAATTTTTTTGAAGCTTCCATCTTAACCTACCACAAATGGGGCATACATTTGCATTAGAGAGTTCTTTTCTAAACAAGCAACAATCGTTGCTACATGCATGAATCTTCTCATACTTCATTCCAAGAGTACCCAACATCTTTTTTGCTTCATAAGTAGAAGTTGGAATTTCATTAGGACTAGGTAATATGTCCTGAATTAATTCCAACAACTCAGTGAAACTCTTATCGCTTCATCCAAATTTAGCTTTCAAATTATATAACTTTACCAATGTAGATATTTTGGAAAAAGTTTTGCAATTTGGGTACAATGGTTTCTTTACATCATCTAATAATTCTTCAAAATTATCAGATTTTTCATTAAAATAGTTATATGCAACCTCAAACATTCCAATTGTGTCATCAACACCAACATCATCCTCATCAACTTTGTCTCTTTCACTAGTAGACACATTTTCATTGTTTCTCTTAATCGATAATGATTTACCATGAAAAATTCATGTTTGATGACTTTGATCCATACCATTAAAAAATAAGTGATCTCTTATTCTGTTCACATTTAGAGTCTTTGCATTACACACTTCAAACATGGACAACTCATGACATTCGGTATATTTGAATGTTGTAGACCATTTTTAATAAACATCTCGACACCTAAACCATACTCAGCTGACATTCTATTTATTTCCATCCATGACTTATCCATGATTGTAAAATATGCAACTTAATTTACAAAAAAGAAAAACAATAACAAGGAAAAATTACGTAACCGTAAGCTTGTAAATTTAACCATAATCAACAATAAGACCTAAAACATTAACAAATTGGTTATGATATACACTTGAACCATACCAAGCATGACTGTCAATCAAGTATATGTTTTTTAACTAATTTTATTCAAACATTAACAAATTTCAAGAAGCTTAATCATTGGAACAAAACATAAAACTAATGAAATAACATTTGAACCGCACCAATCAAACTTAATCATCCAAGGAAGACCAAATTAGTTTATATATAATTGAAAGAAAAGGATTTTGATATATACTTGAACCACATCAAGCAAGACTATCAACCAATTACATATTTTTCAACTAATTTCATTCCAACATCAACAAATTTCATGAAGCTTAATCATTGGAACAAAACATATAATTAATGAAATAACACTTGAACCACACCAATCAATAATCAAAAAATTTCAAGCCTACCAACCAAGTATATATTCTTCAACTAATTTAATTCCAATATTTCAAAATTTCAATAAGCTTAATCATTAAAATAAAAATAAAATGCATCAAATAACTTTAAATGACTAAATTGAAAATTCATATGAAAATAAAATTATATCTTTTCAAGCAAACAACTTAAACAACCCACAAACTTGAAGAGATCCGAACCAGAGCTTGAAGATTGGAACGCCAGCGAGCACTGGACCTTTGCGAACAGAGTTGAGATGGCAGATCTGACAAACAGCAAGCTGACCATAACGCCAGTGACCCACCTCTATGACTGGAACTAGTTGGACGAACAGCGAGCCGACACATCGGAAGAACAACCACGACGAACAACCACCCGAAAACAAACTGGAGAACAACGTCACTTAAAGAACACGTGAAGAAACCCCACTTAAAAAACACGCCAGTTAAAGAACACACCATTTAAAGAATGCGCCAGCGAAGAAACCCCACGAAGAAACAATGGAACACGCGAAGAACAACAGAGAACCCACACGCCAGTGAAAAACATCCCGAGAACACCCACGCACCGACGAAAACCAACCGAAAAACAACCGGAGAATACCCACAACGATGACCGACCACCGGAAGAAGCCCACGACGACAGAGATCTAAGCAAAACCGGTGACGACAACCCACGGGAACACCTCGAGAACACCCACGCACCGACGAAAACCAACTGAAAATCAATCAGAGAATACCCACGACGATGACCCACCACCAGAAGAATCCCACGACGACGGAGATCCAACCAACACCGGTGACGACAACTCACGAATTGATGTGCACGACCAAGTTGAGAGAGGAGAGGGTTTGGTAAAAGAGAAGTAAAGGAGAAAGAAGATCATTTAATTTGAAATGGATTTTTAATAAAGTTAAAAAAAATAAATGAGAGGCCTTTAATGTCGGTTTTAAATCGACATTGTAGCCCATCTTCAATGTTGGTTTAAAACCGACATTAAAGATCTATTTTTTTTAATCCGACCTTATATATCTGAGAGCACTTTTTTGAATCGATATTGAAGTCTAAAATTGTTGTAGTGTGAACAAAATTATTCTTAGATAATTGTTCTAAGTTATTTAAAACCAATACCATGCCTTAATTAAATAAGTTTATAAAGTCATCCAACCTAAATAATTTGGATATAGAAATTATTTAATTTTTTGGGTCAGTTTTGAACTTTTTAACACCCATCGTGTTGAATGATATAATGTTTAAGCAATTATTTAATCAATTACTTTTTGTTAGTTTGATTGTCTCTAGGGACACATGCTTTATTAATGTGTTTTATAAATGGTACTTTTCATTATATTTCAAAGGATTAATACATTCTTTTATGCATGTGATCGGTCAATAGGTAGGTTTTGACTTTTGGAGTTTCAGACTGCTTTCCCATATATATGGTCATATGTTTTAATTGAAAAAAATGTATATGGTGAAATCTTACGTGTATTTGATTCTGAATTTTAAAAATGTACATTTTTAGTCTCCAAATTTATAAAAGTAAATCTTTTGATCATAAGTTTTCAAAATAATTTTTTAGTTCATGAGCTTTTAGAAATAGGTTCAAAAAGTTCTTCAAATAACTTTATACTGTTATGTTGAATAATTATATTATATTTTATTTTAGAAGAATAATTTTTAAAATCACATCAATCTCTAAAACCATTTTTTTAATTCTAAATATCATATAATTATTTTTAAAAAATAAAATAAAAATACTTCAATGACCTTTTAAACATATTTTTATAAATTTGGGAACTAAAAATGTATCTTTTGAAAATTTAGGGACCAAATAGACTTATTTTTATAAATTTGGGGACAAAATGGTATATTTTTTAAATTTAGGGACCAAATAGATCTATTTTTATAAACTTGAGAATTAAAAAAATACATTTTTACAAACTTCAAAAATTAAATGCACGTGTTCTTCACATTTGTTGGCTATTGAATAATATTGATAATTTCAAAAAGGAAAATCATTGATAAGTTATTTCCCTGCCTCATTGAAGATAACTCTCATAGAAAGATTTAGATGGACATGGTGGTCCCTGGCCTCCTCGTAAGTTCCACCTAGTTTGTTGCAAATATTAATAATTTAAAAGCATATGAAACATGCATGTCAATCTATAGAATAATAACTCATATCCAATTTCTCTGCCTCAAGTTAACTCAACGAGTACAAACCATACAAAGTACCTTTAGCATAGATCAAATACATCTTGGTCCCTCTTTTCCTACTTTAATTTATAAAAATGGCTAGATGGAACTATATATATATATTTTAAAGATATTTACTACTGACAAACTTTTATTGGGCATCTACCTTGAGGTACAGATACTGTCGATGTAAACAACAATAATAACTAGCAGCAGGTTTAGAATCTTTTTATCCCTCACAAACAGCTAGTCACATATGTTAAAAATAGGGATTTTTTTTTTTCCATTATAATGAAGTAGGTACTCTTGATGCAAAAATTTGGTCAGAAGAGATCTTATAATTCTATGGCATTTTTAATTGAGAAAAACAATTCTACCTTTCTAAATACTTACTGCATAAGAGCTTAGCAACCTTCTAGTCCACCAAATCAACAAAGGTTGGTTAGATGTAGCATAGATCCTATATAGACGATAATTGGAGTCAACAACTCTCTTAGGGTTCCCTCTGTTATTATTGTAGTTGGCAGATAATATTTTCTTTTGTTATGTTTGATTCTTTATCTCTAACTTTAGTGAAACTCTTTCCTTATTAGTGGGGATCTGCTAGGAAGATTTTTTTCCTTGTTTGTTGCTTCTGGTTATCGCCTGTTGGCTTTATGAATTAGATATATTTATTTGACTTCTTGGGGCATTAGGTCAACTTTCCATATAGCCTTTGATTAGAGCTTTCTTGTTAGAAAACTTTTTGGTATAGGATTGTATCAGCAACAGTGGAAGCACAAGGATCATCTAAGCACTCAAATTCACTGATTTTGGCAAAATATAAAACATGCTCTTACAGAAAACAAGTGAGTTTCAAGACATACCTCTTGTAGAACTTCTTCAAATCTTCTTCTCTAGCTGTTATCTTCTCAAATCTTGTTGCATACCACCTCAAGATCTTCACCACTATTCTCTTGGTGCTCTAGATTGAGTTGTGGGACTCAAAACAAGTTTGAATCAAGGAATGAAGGAGAAATGCGCACTGCAGTAATCTTGAAGAAGAACCCTTCTTCAACCCGAATTTTCTCTGAAATTCTCTATAGATTGCATCCCCGATTTTTACTCCAATCTCTTCACTATATTGCAGATCAACATGCAAAGGAGAGAGTTGCATGAGTTTCAGCTCATGGTTGGAAAAGACAGGGCAATGTTGAATGCCATTTGAGTGAGCAAGTTTAAAGATGGATAATAGAAAAACCACTTTTTCCATTTTTTGTTTTGTTTTTCTCTTTTTCAATTTTATCTCAAAAATCAAAATTTGATTTTAAAATTCATTTTGATTTTTAAAACTGAAAAATAAAATTAATTTCATAAATTATTTTTAAATAAAACTTAATTAATTTAATATCAAATATTAAATTAATTTTAATACATATCCATCTTTATATATTTAAATCATATTTAAATATATAAATTCTCCTATTCCATTTAATTCTCAAATTAAACATGTGATTATATCTCATATAATTACTAATTCCCTTAATTCTAATTTGAACGATTCAAATTAACTTATCACACTATTCTAGAGCTAGTCCGTTACGAGCTAGTAGAGGGACCTCGCGGACTTACAGATCATGGACTCCAACGATCCAAGATTAATTGGCTAAACTTATTAAACCAGATTAATCCCCGTTCGTTAACTAATGGATCACTCCACTAAAGCTCATAGTTGCACTCGCCTTACTGTAGATATATTATGTCCACATGATTTAACCATAACCAGCAAGTTGACCCTTCACAGGTTGTTCATAATAACGGTTGGGTCAAGTATCTGTTTTACCCCCGATATTACGTCTTATTCCTCAAGTCCCTACTGATCTTCTAATGAACAACTGGTTTGTGATCCAATCATTAAACCAAACTCTCTCAACCCAATGAGAGGGTGGAGCTTCTTGTTCAAAACCTGGATTCAGTCTCCAGCTATCTATCCGATCTTACCCCTGAAATGGGACTCTTATTGAGCCAGCGCTGTTGAGCCAACCCTCACCTATATAAATCTAAGGCCAATCTCGAATAAATAGGATTCATAGTTAGTTCAGGATTAAGATCGAGTTACCTAGGTCATCTAGGTTAAATAGTTAGTCTTATACAGTAAACAACGTTATAGAGTAAAAGTGACTTATTTCTTGGTCCTGATCTTATGCAAACTCGTTGCATAAGACGCCCCCACTCCTCATGTCATAACATGTACGAATTAGGATCATATCGTATGTAGCAGTTTACAACTCTTTGTAACAATTATAGAGTAGACCGCATTCAATGGTGTTACCAGAATAAGGTACCCAATCTTATTCATGTACCACAGATCATTTTGATTATTTACTCGAACCAGAACCACTCTTATGTCTCCACATAAAGTTCAAGTACTCATACAATAGTCATGGATCTTAGTTTATTGTAGACTTTCATACAATTTATCAAATCAATAACAAGTATATTGATTATAGAAAATGTTTATCATTTTACAAACTGTGAGTTTTTAGGACATAAAACCCAATACAAAGCTATCGTATAGGCGATCGAGTCTATCACATATACTTTCTTACTTGATCGTATAGTCTATCAAGGAAATCGTGTAACACTTAACTGTTACTTAGTTCTTTTTGGAATTATAAAATCAAATTTTATTTATTCCAAATTGCCACAAAATCAATTAACTTTCCACGAAGGGTGGTTAGAGAGAAAAAGGGAATTAATTATCAAATAATTAATAATTATAAATATAATAACTTATAAATAAATATGATAACCAATTTATCATATAATATTTATAACCTATAGTTTTAATATTGCATCATATACAATATATAAATCATAGTTCTTTTTCTCTATTTTATGACATTTAATATAAATCATATTTATATTAAATTTAATAACAATGAATCTTATTCATAGACAATATATTTGAATCATATTCAAATATTTATTCCTCTAGTTAAACAATAATGTATCAAATACATTATATCAATTATATCATATATAATTTAATTAATTTAATTATATCATATATAACTAAATTCCCTCTTATTAATTTGAACATTTTAATTTAACCCAAAAATTGATTCTCAACATAAATCCATTGAACTACCAAGGGGACCTTATGGACCCATAGCTTGAAGCTCCAACAGTACGTGAATAACTTATTAAACTCTTTAATCACATTATCCACCATCCATTAACTACCGAGCACTCCAGTAAAGACCGACAACTACACTCTTCGCACTACAGATATATTTTTGTGTCCATTGGATATAACCAATCAACAGTACGATGACCCTTCACAAATCCTCGTAAGTACAGTTAAGCCCAATTACAGTTTTTTCCCTATAGTTACATATAACTCCTTAAGTATCACTGATTCCTCTAATGAACAATAAATCATAGTCCCACTATGAATAAACCCCTATCGGGCCAAGAAAGAGTATGACACCACATTGTTCAAGACCCGGATTCCGCCCTAAATAGAGCAATTTATCTACCTACCCTTGCTTCGGGGAATGAATGAATTCCATCTTGTATGGCTGAGTTCCCATCTCTCTAATCAGACGAATTCTCAAAATGGTAGGCTTGTTGAGTCGACGATCTGGCCACTTTCACCCATGCAAATCAAAGGACCGCCCTCATAGGCAAGAGTTCACAACTCACTCAGGATTAATGTCATGTTATCTATGGTCATCCTAGTGAAATGAAAGTCTCTATTATGATCGTCGTTATATAACGAGACTAAACATTTTGTGGTCTGATCTTATACAAACTCCTTTGTATAGAATATTCTCGTTCGCATGTCTAATACATGCATGATCAGGATCAGAGAAACTATGATACTTTAGAAAAAGTTGTAACAGAGAAGCTATTTTTTTGTTTTAGTTCTAAGAAACTACAAAATCAGAAGATGTTTTTTTTATAAACATTGAGAGAAGAAAATCAGGAAGTATGAATTCATTTTCTATTTACAAAAAGATATGTAGACCTGTAAAAGGAACAACTCGAAGATTGAAATAAAGAAAACAATCATACCTTGTTGATGTGGTTGTAGGTCACAATGACTGAACCACTATAATCTTTGTGTCCTTCTTACTCTTCTCAACATTCTTACTAATTTGCATGCTAAGAATCAACCCTCTTCTTCACCAAATCACTAAAAAACATGAATAACATCAAGAGAGATGCTAGAGAGAAAACTGAGTTCAGATCTGAAATGAACAACAAAATCATATAAGAAAACAGTTTTTCCATATGGTTTTCCTTTCTCAGATACGTGGCAAGTTTAGCATCACAAGTGGCACCTATCACTGAATGTTCTTGGGCCAAATCTTAACATGTCATTCTTTCTTTTAGGCCTTTACTAAAAACTTCAAATATAAGACATAACAAGCCCGTTTTTGTTAACAACTAGTATCAGAACCTCTCAAAAATTAGTCAAGAAAATCTCCAAGAAAGCTCCAAGATTCTTAAGAAACTTATCAAGAAAAATCAAGAAAGTCAAAGATGGTAGTGGCTCGTTATGAGATGGAGAAATTCACAGGAAATAGAGATTTTCAACTACGGATGAACAGAATTCAAACAATTTGACAGCTCTCAAAAAGAGCTATAAATCCTGGCTTAATTTATGCTTGTTAATGAATTTTACTTATTAATTATCCTATTTTGTAGGTATTAAGCACCGAAGAGATAGATTCGAGTATTTGGAGTCAAACAGGGTTAATTTGAAGCAATGTGGAGATAATTTGAGCATCGAGGCTTCAAAGGAGGAGAAATGACAAAAACTCTTGAACGGAGCATTGTAAACCCACTCAACACTATAATGCAACATTGTACGGAAGTAAGCTCATATATAGGGCAGAATCGCAACACTACTCTTAGCGTTACAACACTGCAAAGATTAACAGAACGCCAATGCATTTGCGCACGTGCACTCGCCACAAGCAAGCGTCGCACACAGCATCGCACCTCTGCCCCAACATTTGAAAGTGTGATTGACAAAGGCGTTCCAATGCTCCTACTAGCATTGCAACGTTGCGCCTATCGTATAAATGTGTTCTTTCTGAATTATGTAAAAAAAATAGGGAAGGAGGCTGATTTTCATGGAGGCCGAAGTAGATCTTTAATTTCCTTATGCTCCTTTATTTTAGCATCTTAGCTTAGGTTTTACATTTTTATTTTGGGTTGTAATCGATAGATCGGATCTTTATCTCAAATTTGTCCAAGAATCCTTGAGGTAATTCCTATCTAGCAAGAGTTCCTATGTTCAATTTCTTGAGATTTCCTTGATCAAATTTGGTATCCTTCAACTCTATGCTTTCTTTGAATCTTTATGTAATTTAGATTTGTGTTTATGTGTTGAACTGACGACGCTATCATAATTGCAAATCTTTGCTAGTTAATTTTGAGCTCGGCACTTCCTTTTGTTCGTCTATCCTTGAATTTTCCCTGGTAGCATAGAATTGAATGTGAATGCTTAGATTTATAGGCTGGACTAGATTCTTAGTAATACATGTTCAACCTAGGATTCAAAGAACAAATTGATTAGTTGAATTAGGTTGTCCAATTAATTAAATCCTCGATCGTCATGCATATGAATTTCAATTATATATGGACGCTATCGAACCCAATAGAATTAAGAACATATAGTTTAATTAGGGAATGACTGATGTAGGGACATTTTGGAAATATTTGTAATTTTCATTTGTATTAATTTGTAATTTTAATTTATTTTCTTTTTAGTTTAGGTGTGACACACCCTTCCCCTTTGGGTCTATTTAGAAGGGTTTTAGGATTAGAATTAGTTAGTTAGTCAGATATGAAACAACCCTTTGTCTTTGGGTCTATTTAAAGGGATCATTGTCTACAATTATAATATAATCAATATTACTCTACTTCAATATTTTCTCCATGAATTGAGTTACATCAATGACTCTCCAACCTTAATTAATAATTAGCACGCTTAGTTGTCATCCTTCTTAGAGATTAGTTGAGTCAAATTGATTTAGTAGTTTTTTATGTATAGAATGAATGTCTGTTTAATTATTGAATTCCATGATAGAATATGCATAGGATTCTCTTACTTGCTCTAGAAATTAGATAGACCCTATCCTAGATTAACTCTTACAATAATTCTTGCATATATTCAGAATACACATGCAATACAAAATTAAAATGAGGAAACAAACACATGCAGTAATGTTAAATTGATATATTGAATTAAACTCAATAATAATGCTCGGTAAATGAAGAAGTACAACAAACACGACATCAACATCAATCCTTGAAAATTAAAAACATATACGACACATAAACACAATTACTTCAAACAAAACTAACTAAAACACAACATAATAAATTAACAACATCCTCAGTGGGATAAAAATAGAGAGAATCTCAAAGCCAACAACGTCTCTAACTTCAACCATGGGATACAAATAGCTAATATAATATTTAATTTATCAAAAATATTATAAGAAATACTTAATATTTTAGAAAATTATATGTGAAAAAAATCATCAAATATTTCTTCTTTTTAAGGCCAAATAATAGGAAACATTTCCCTTAAAAATACCAAATACTTGTTATTTTCTAATTTATGCTTTGATAAAATAAAGCAAAAAACACAAAAAACACAAAAAAAAAATAATAAAATGAGAAGGAACTTACCTCCCAACGGAGATGAATAGAGAGATGAAGGAGGAGAGGGACGCGACGACCGGAGACAGAGACGAAACCCATGGGACGGCCGTAGACAGAGGTGGAGAGGGACACATAATGCCCTGCTTTAGCTGAACAAACGAACGGAGAGAATATAGAAGCGGAAGGCCAGTAGTGACTCTTTGTTAGGATCTGAATGGTTTGAAGAATTAGATCTCCATATTGATGACATATCTGGAGTCTTAAAACCTATCTCTCGACGGGCTATCATGCACCGTCGGGAGTTTGGACCAAACTCCCATCGTTCTCATTAATGTGTTAGGAGTTTGGTCCAAGCTTTTGATACCTCTTTTGTACCCTTCGGGAGCTGGTGAGAACTCCTGACAACAGTTATACAGTGTCAAGAGTTGTCACTAGCTCCCGATGCCCCCTTTACAAAGTCAGGAGAGATCCTCTCTCCCGACGATCAATCTGCGGACAACTGTTTATAGGATTGTCATGATCAAATTTAAAAATATAACTCACACCCTAATTAAGCGTACATGGAACAATTAAAATCCTATAGTTAGTTCATGAGAAACTCTACTAAATTAACTCTTATATTAACATACTTAATTAATTCTCATCCTTTAATTTTGTCAACTCCATAAATTAATTCATCTATAATTTATCTAATTAAAACATGTTTAATTTTCAACCAATAATGAGATGAAATGGAAGAGCACAAATATATTTTTTAAAAGAAGAAACAAAAAAAGAGTGAAAAAGCGAAATGAAATATAGAAGTAATAATTAAGAAGACGTGAAGTAAGGAGTTTTTGGCATAGCTTTCGTCTCCAACTCCTGAATTCATATGAAGTATTTTGAAAACCTCCATTATGTTCTCTCTTATTCTCTTTGGATATATTTCTCCATTGAGGGCGGGACCTTTATTTATAACCCTATGTCTTGACCCTTCACCTTCCCACGTTTTAAATTTAGATGTTATTCCATGTGAACATTGTCATTAATGAAGTGACCAAAATTAATCAGACTTCAGTTTCCCATTTTCAAATATATGCATTAAATCGACACATATCTCAAACTTCAATAGAATTAAAAAGATATTTTTCACACACAAATATATCTTTATTATGTTTTTGCAATTGGGTTCACGAGTTTTAAATTTGATTATCTTTTAGACTCAAATGGGACATTTAGACTCACAATATGAAACCCGAATCTCCATTTTTCCTACTTAAGTAAGTGATTAAGGGGATAATTAGGAGAAAGTTAAATCCCATGTTACGTAAATAATCTAATAATTTTACAATTGTCATAATAACTGTAATAATTGTCACCTTCTATGGATCAACAATTAGTAAGAGTGAATGTAAACTATAATGGTTAGGTATTATAGTTATGATAACCATATTTGATCCTGGAGTACGAGTAGAGAGGACCCTAAAAGGATAAAAAGAAGAGAAAACCTTGAAGACTTAAATCTTGAATAGTGAAGGAAAGGATTGAAGAACTCAGGAAAATATAGAAAATTATTTGGGAAAATTCTTGTGGAAGTTGCACGAAGATAAACCATATTCAAAGTAGCTAACGAGATTGGAAAGAATGAGAGTGGAGAGAGCGATACCAGCGAGAGTGGAGGCAACGAGAGAATGGGAGAGAGTGAGATTGGCTGAGCGAGAGACTGGGAAAGAGCGAAGTTGGAGAGAAAAGGTGGAGAGAAAGAAGGAGAGAGTGACGCTGGCGAGATTGGAGAGAGCGAGAAACCTGGAGAGAGCGACACTGCTGAGATCCAAGCTAGCGAGAAGGCTGGAGAGAGCGAGATCCTTAGCGAGATACCTGAAGAAAGCAAGAGTTTGAGCGAGAAAGTTGGAGAGAGCGAGATTGTGAGCAAGAAAGTGGGAGAGAGCGAGAGTGGAAAAAGCGAGACCAGCGAGAAAATGGGAGAGAGCGAGAGTAGCCTGAATGCCTCATTCGAACGTCACGCCCACGCGATCAAAGGAAACCGCCTGTGCATCGAACGACCAGGCACTGTCTCTTATACACATCTAGATGTGTATAAGAGACAGGAGCGAGAGTGGAGAGAGCGAGATTGTGAGCGAGAAAGTGGGAGAGAGCGAGAGCGGAGAGAGTGAGAGCAGCCTGAACGCTTCATTCGAACGTCACGCCCACGCGATCAAAGGAAACCGCCTGTGCATCGAACGACCAGGCATTTATGCGTTGAATTTGGCCATGATCTTATAGATTATGCATTGAAAACCCTAAATTGAATACAAACAAAGCTTGGAGACGTAAGGGCAAATGTCAATTAAAATTTAAGTGTCCGATGAAGAGAAATTCTTAAACCCTAAGAAATTGTGTTGGATGCATTTAGAAAGAACACATTGAACCAAGGTGAAGTCAGCATACGTTGATAAAGGGAGGATTAAATATTTGGCTATGCAACCAAGTAGGAGGTGTCAACACCATAGGAGGTTTGGATGCCTATAAGTAGAGCCTTTGGGATTTCATTTTCAAATCACAAATCATAAAATTCATAAAAAGAGTGGGAGAGTAGAGTGCATTGGATAGTGAGGGTGAAGGAGAATGCATCAACTTGAGACGAGGAGATCTCCCAATCTACTCGAGCGTTTGATGTAATTCCAAAGCCATCTGAAAGATAAGAGAGTCTAGTTTTCATGGTTAGGTGTCGGAGAAGAATCTCTAAGGAAATGGGCTGAGGAATGAGAAAAAGACAGAGGGGTCGAGCTATCGGGTAAGCTTGGCCAGTCTTGATGTTGGATGATTCCAGCTAAACCATGAAGAGTTATGAGCTAAGATTTTATGGTAAGCTTCGAGACATTTTAGAATAGTTTTGTAAAAGGAAGTATCTCAAAATAAAGTTTAGAACTATGAGTGATCTAAGTTGTAAGTTGGATTTGGATTCTAGGGTAAAAAGGCAGCCCGAGGTAGAAAAGGGAACTATTAGAAAGGCTCCTACACAATTAAGGTGAGTGTTATAGTTTTGATAGTTAACATATGTCGTGAGTGTTATAGCTTTGATAAATAAAGAATATTGTGTGTTTATACAGTGTTGATAGTAAATGCATATTATGAGTATTCATATAGCTTTATACTCTGATATTGGAATATATGCATCTGTAGATACAAAATACATGCTTTTGGTGATAGGATGATTGCCATGATATTGTTTGTGTGTGACTATGGAAACTGCAATTATGCCCGGGATGTGGTTAGCATGCTTAACAAAAGGTACTTGACGGGAAATATTGGTCGGCTTCGGTCGGCGGAAAATAATAGTCAGTGACGACCGGCGGAAATATGGTCAAGTACCTAAGCATGATTAGCGGGATAAATAAAATGGTCGATGTGCACATTGGTGGGAATTGGGGTCATAGGAAGGTTTACATAGATGATTGTATTGTTTGATGATATGATATGCATGATACGTGTAGCTTTTAGGATAAAGATTACTGGTTGCATGATTATATCTTTAACTGTGCATGAGTTATAATGCGAGTGTTGGCATGTGATTGATTTTCCAAAAATGATGATTTTCAAAATGATTTTCATCTTTAAAAGAACCACTCACTGGGCTTAGTAGCTCACACTCTTCAAAATGTTTTCTTAATCTCCCCCCTTCCCTCCCCCCCCCCAGGTAACGAAAAATGAGGAGTTTCAGGGTGCTGCTAAGGTCAAGGTCTGCTATATTGTGCCCCAATTACACTTCCGGAGGGTTTTTTACGTTTTGTCGTTGTAAACTTTGTTGTTAAGTCCTTAAGTTGTATAAACGTTATATCACTGTCGTAATAAAAGATGGGCCTACTTAATCCGTTATAGTTTTATCTCCTTGACTTAATCATTCTGCTGTGTATAAGTTATAATATGGTATCGAGAGTTATTCCGCAAGAATCATTAGGCAGTAAGTGTTAGCTCAAGGGTTGATAACTGCAGTCGCATCCCTCTCCCAGGCTGAGAAGGTGGTCTGGGAGCGGGGTGTGTGACACGCAACTTCAAGTAGCTAGGTATGATAAGTCCAATTATGTTTGGGTCTCCTTTTTTTTTTTTTTTTTTTTTTTTGAAAAATATACATGAGATAGATAGGATTAGTAGGTGCATTAGGATATCTTAACTAGGGGTACACATTCCTAACACCCTCATCATACCCCAAAACCAAAATATGCATTTTCAAGGTGAATGTAACAAGCAAAGAACTAGAGAATAGCTCAAGATTTTAATGATCATAAACAACAAAAAAGAGAAAAAGAGGTTAGAGAAAAGTGTTCGCAAATTAAGAGAAATAGAAGCAATGTTATAGTTACAAAACAAAGAAGATTTAATGCACCAAAGAGCCGCATGATAAATAATGTCCTCCTAAAGATGGGATGAAGTCTTTCCACCATTATGAAATGTTCTATCATTCTGATCCAATCACAAGCACCACAAGGAAGCGCCAGGCAGATTATAAAGCAGAATATTCTTCTTGTTGATATATTTAAGCTACCTCATGTGTATTAATAATTCATTGATGAAGCTAGGGGCCTAAAAGTCTATTAGGTCGTATGTTCTAGAACTCACAGTTTATAATATTAAACATATTTTATTTTCAGTTAAACTATTATTGAATATGTAATTTCACTTGTAAAAACAAAATCCAATAAACTAAGATCCATGGTTATTGCATGAGTACTTAGACATTATGTGTAGACATAAAGATAGATCAAGTTCGAGTAAATAACCAAAACGGTCTATTGCGATGAAACTGATGAAGTTGGTCTTAGTATGGACTAGATGTAAAGTCTTCATAGCTCAGTTTTTGAGTGGACTATTGTGATAGACTTGATGAAGCAATAAACGTGAATGTGAAGGTGTGGTCTCCTTCTATAAAAAAGTTTAAAGGTCTTTTTCTAAAACTTTAACGTTGACCTGAGGTTCTATGTGCATGGCCTTAAATAGTACGTCTTTATCTCGGAATCAATGAAAATTTTAGGAGTAAAACGTGTTATGGGTGTCTCAATTACAATTATTGAAAGTTCAAGAGGTAACTCACTCTCTTTAACAAAGTTGTTGCCCTATTTCACTATGCATCAATTCAAATCATCAAGATATTGATATTTAAGTTTATTCTTCTATATTTTTTAGGATAAATTACTTAATATTTTTTTGCTAGTCATTCGTGAGAGATTGTTGGGACTGACTAGTCAATTAGTCATTTGCTAGAATGACTTGTTATAAAATTAGCAAATGTTGTCTAAATGTATTTTCGTATTTAATTTAAATTTGAAAATATTTTTATGTATTTAAATTAGATATGAATCATTTTTCTATTTAATTTTGATATGAAACATTTTTGTATCTAATTTAGAAAAAAAAAACATTTTTGTTGAGTTCTTATAAAAAGGACAAATGGTTGCTTTAGTCCTTGACGTGAAATTTGATTTTTGACCTATTTCTCTCTATTTTAGTGATTTAATTCTCTGCAAAGTTTTCACTCGATTCAAATCCTTCTTTGAAGAGTGCACACTTAAAAAGGGTGTTGTGTTAACCTTGGGGAGCAACTTGTTGGGATTGATGTCTTAAATCTAGTGTATCTCCTAGTTTGTAGTTTTGTTAACACAAATTATTTGTCTAATAAAATTAGAGGTATTTTATTTGATATTTAGATAGCATTAATTCAATCCAATAAACTAAGATCCAAGGTTATATGATGTCACTTGAACAGTATGTGGTTGACATTGATAGGTCTTGAAAAGAGCTATGTTCGTAATGTTAATTCCCTCAATTCTATGTTAATTGTTTGCTTAAAATGTCTATTTTATAGGTATATTCCAATCCCAACACTTTTGGAGTCGAGCTTAATGGAGTCAAAAGGATCATCTAAGAAGAAAAAAAGTTGGCAAATTACCATTCTACCCCTCAATTGAACCGATTCAACATGCTTCAGCACTAGTCGGAGCGTCACAATGCTCTCACTATAACATAGTCCGATGCCAGCTCAACATTGTAAGACAGAATGCACCAAAATTCTTCAAAACAGAGCAGCCTTGCAATGTTATACCAGGTGTTACAATGCTTCGGACATTGACGGAAAAAAATAAAATGTGTGCGTGCCTTATGAAACGCAGCGTTGGAGTCAACGTCAACCTAGGGTCACAATGTTGCGACCCTCATTAGATATGTGCTTCGATTTTCCAGATTTTCAAGGAAGAAGATTTTATTTTTTTGAGAGAAAATCCATAAAATTTCTTTTATCTTGAAAGATTTCTCGTAAAATTCACAAGTATTTTTGTGAATTCCTCCATGTATTTCATCAATCCTTCAATGGATTCTTTCAAGATTTCTCCAATTTATGGCTAGGTAAGTAATTTTCTAGGAAAATCTTTAGTCTAGGTTTAAATTCTTGAAATCTTTTGCGTAATTTTCTTGAATTTTCTGCATTATTGAATGTTCTTGTGTTGAATTTGAATAGAAATTAACGGAAAAAAGTTGACGCTTGATTCTATTAGTTTCTTGTTAACAAATCTTGCTTGGCACTATTGCATAATAGTAAGATATGTTGCAAAAAATAAGTTTTGCTTGATTTAATTAGGACTTCTTTTCCGAAATTAATTCTTGAACTTCTTAATTTAGAACAATCAATCAAATCATTCTTGAAATTTACTCTAATGTGTTCCTTGAATGTCATAATCATGAGAACCCCCTAGTTTTTAAAGCAATCTAAGAAAAGAACATGAATTTGCTGAATTAAAGTATTTTTTACTTAGATTAGGGTTAATTGGTATGGTACATGTTAATTAGCTAATTGTGTATTTAAGGTTTTTACCCTATTAGATTATGGAATATTGAATTTCATGTATTTGCTCAAGATCAATGATAACCTAGCTAATAATGATTTTCTAAGAATTTCTCTCTATCGAATCTTTATTATATATATATATATATATATATAAAGTTTGTGTTATCTTTAAAACCAACAACCCCTGTCACGCTGGTGACCCTGGTTTGATCCCCGGCAATGGCGCCATTTTGTTTAGAGCTAAGTAGGTGTCGTTAGTACTACTTAACCTGAAACAAATAATATTTATAAAGCTCAAACAAAAACCTAACTAACTCGTAGTTAAAGTGGAAATAAGAGGTCGATCCACAGGAAAATATTATTTAATCTTTTCTTTAACCAAGCTTAACTATAAAAGCTATAAAACGAGGGTTTTTGATTAAGACAAGAAACATGCTAAAAATCAAAAGATAAAGGATAGTTGTAACCAAGTTTAGAACAATCTTGCTTCTAATCCAAGTTAGACGTTCATTACAATTCTTATCATTGAATTCTACAATTTTAATTCATAATCGGATTAAGCACGCAACTACTTACTTAACTAGATTAATCTAGTCTCTATAAAGGCAGACAACTAGCAATAACCTAGTCAAGAAAGCTTCCTAATCAACGATTAAAGTAGGATAGCCCTAACCCTAATCTATCTACATGTTTCTACCTCTATTGGGTTTGATAGCGGTCATATAGAAGAGAAAACACACACATTAAGTTCTAGGATTCAATTGTATTGATTAATTGTTAAGATAGCTTACTCAATTAATCGAATTTTCTCCAAATCTAGTAATTAGTGCATCTTAGGATAGTCATTCAACACACAATTACTATTGCCTCTTGGAGATCTTGGCTAGACATTCTATCAAACACATTAAAAACAATGAATTCAATCATGAGTGAATGTGACAAAACCAAACATCTTGGCTAAACATGTTCATGATATAGATCATTCAACATACTTCAAGAATTAAAATCAGATTCAAGAATGCTCAAATTCAAATTGCTAATGATAAAGAAAAGTAGAAAACTCAAAAGAATTTTTAAGAACTCTGGAAATAGAAACAAGATTGAATTATTTCACAAATCATAAACAAATTCATGAAGAACTACAAGTTATTAATTACAATTCAAAAAGAAATCAAAATCTAACCTAAGTAGGAAACAAAATTACCATAGAGACTAATTGATACAGAGACAAATTCCAGCCTTCATCGAAATCGTGCTTCCCCCCTCTTCAGCAAAAATGAAAGAAAACTATTTATACTTGCAGGCATAGTGTCGAGATGCAAAGTACAGTGTTGCAACGCTAAATCGTAGAAAATTCAAGAAGCTTTAGGCTAACATTGCAACACTACGTTGACGCTTGGTTGCACAAGGCGCACGAGATGAATCAGATCAAAATTCGAAGCGTTGCAACATTGGGGGAGCATTGCAATGCATCAAGTTTTGCAACAAAAGCAAGTGTTTTATCTTCAAGCGTTGCTCGATGCTTATCCTAGGGTCGTCACGCTAAAACTTGATGGGAAACTCGATACTCGATGCTTGATGACCTTTACTTGATACTCAATGCACGATGGCATGTACTCGACGGCCTTTTGGGTAATTACTCGATGGTACTTGATGCTCAATTATACTTGATAGTATTTTGGTAATTACTCGATGAAAAAAGAATAGGAAGAAACTCGATATTACTCGATGGTACTCGATTACTTGATAGTTGATTATACTCGGTGGTACTCGATTATACTCGATGGCATTTTGGTAATTTTATGATTCTCTTCAATTTAGTTGATTTTCTTGGTCATTTTTTATCCTTTGGCACAATTTTCTCTTAATGACTTCTAAATGCCTCGGGGACCATTTTACCTACAAAATTAGCATTAAAAGCAAATAATCGACACTATTTTGGGAAAATTAACATAGAAAATATACATCCTTTAAAGGCCTAACAAACTACGTGTTAGTTTTAGTTGTTGTTTGAGCATTATAAATTTCATTTTTCGTGGGTTAAATTGAATTAACTATATCAATTTTATCCCAAACATACATACAAATGGTTCATGTTCAAGTAATAACCTAAAAGATCTGCAATAAACAGATGAAGGTTGGGTGCTTTATCCTGGTAATACTGCAGATATGGCTCACTTTCTAATTGTTACATGAGATATAAATGTTACGAATAATATGAACCATATTGTTCATGTAAAGACATGTGAGTGGGTGTATTCTTTATAAAGAAGTTTATACATAGACCAGACCATGAAATAATTAGTTTCTCTTTATAACACCATTACTTGAAGAAACTAATATTTCACTAGGATGACCATAAGAAACTTGACCTTAATCCTGAGTTGTGAACTCCTGTTTATGATGGTAATCCTTTGATCTGTATGGGTGAGAATAGACATGATAGCCGACTCAATAAACCTACCATTTTGAAGATTTATCTTATTAGGGAGCTAGGAGCACAACTACATAAAATAGAATTCACTTCTTCCCATTCCTTAGGAAAGTAGATAAATTACTCATTTAATAGCTGGTTTCGGGTCTTGAACAATGAGGCCTCAACCTCTCACTAGCCTGAGAGGTGTTAGTTTATAGTTAGACTATAAACTGTTTGTTCATTAGAGGAAATTAGTGGTACTTAAGAAATTAGATGTAACTGCAGGGGTAAAATGGTATTTTGACCCAACAGTAGTTATGAGCATTTCTAAAGGGTCGTTACTCTGTTGGTTGGTTATATCCATGGACACAGAAATATATCTATAATGCAAAGAGTGTAACTATCGGTCTTTAGTGGAGTGATTGGTAGTTAATGAATATTGATTAATTAGATTAAATGAGTTTAATAATTTAGTCTCATATCATTAGAGCTTCTAATCTGTAGGTCCACAAGGTCCCCTTGTTAGTTCACAAAAGAATAGTAATGAGGAATTATTTAAATATTTAAAATCAAATGAGGGAAGTTTATATTAATGAGATTAGTATATAATGGTTAATTATAGATATGATCTATAATCCAAATTATATAAGAGAGTTATATTTGAATAAGATTCAAATATTAGATTTATATGAATAGGATTCATAAAGAGATGTATACATATAAATATGTGATATTTATATATATATATATATTGAATAGGTGATATTATTATACAACAAGAGGGATCCCACAGTCCGAGATCAAGATATCAAAGCAACAAAGAACAAGCAAAGACAGAGCAACAAAACCAAAACAAAGCCAACAGGATAAGACAAAAACAAAACCAACACAAAAACGCAAACATGCAAACCACCAGGGAGAAAGGCAGAGAAAAGAACCCAAAACCCCACAAACTATGGGCTACAGCGAAACAGGGAACATTGTGAAGTTCAAAAAGAAAAAACATCCGTACACATACTAGATAAGACCAAAAAGGTCAACTCGCAAGGAAGTAGAACGAGCACGAACCGTAGAAACCATAAGGTGAACCAGAGCAGACACCGACCTCGGTCGACCTCCATGCAGTTGTCGATTACGCTCTTATCAGATGTAATATATGGAAGCACACCAGAAAACATGGAACAACTTACTATGCACCCCCTTACCCTACCCCACTTAGCATAACCAACTCAACTCTACATCCCAACCAGCCACCCGATGCGTCAAACCCAAACTAACACAACACACTAGCCCACACCTCTCCCCAAACCCACACTAACAAAAATAAATGATTCTGCAACTCCACACCTCCCCCACACAAAAGACACCCCCCTCGACAACCCCACACCGACTTTTCAACCAATCCCGCATACCCAACTTGTCCCTTACCGCTAACACATGTACAGAAGGAGTGATGCAGAATACACCCCCTGCCCACAAAATACCAGCCCAAGACACCCTAGGACGACGAGGACGTATACTTTCCCAAGCACTAGCGATAGAAAACTGACAATAGCATCCAGCACCCAAACCCAATAATCCTCCTTCCTCACCCTAGGCCTCACTACCTGGATAAGACCCCAGATCTCAAACAGCTCCCAAGACACTATAAGCCACCTCTAACCTCTTTCACTATCAATGAACTCCAACAACTGCACTTCCAAACTACTCCTTTGCATCAATGAACCACCGTAGACCCGTATGAATCCAAATCGCGCCCCCCAGTAGCCAAGGAGCCCACCAAACAAAACAAGAAGTCATCGTCGATCATCAAACGAACCAGATGCTTGAATCTATTTCTACTTCATAAGATAGCCCTCAAGCACCAAGACCTCCCACCTCACTCCGAACTGCTCACAATGACCGTCCACGCAAAACATACGCCTCCACCCATGCCACCCATAGTGACCCCGATTTAATTAAGAGAAGCCAGAGCAGCTTCATAATACTAGCCTGGTTCCAAGAGGCCGATATTTATATGTTAATAAAGTCCATATTGAATATAATTTAATTGATTAATTAATAGTTAATTAATGGATTAAGAAATAATGGAGATTGGAAGTTAGTATATTATATGATGTTTATGATAATTAATTAAATGTATATTAAATAGGATTTAATATATGGTCATTTAATTAAATTGTCAATTAATTAAATAAGGATTATTTAATTAATTAGCACTAAGGGTATAAAGGGAAATACTTGGAGAAGGGTTAACCCTTCTCCATAAAAATATATCCTTATAACCCAATTAGGCAAGGATTTTTACTACACTTACCTAGCCTCTAAGCCTCCACTTTTTCTCTAACTTCTCTCTAAAAATTCTCTATCCTTTTCCTCTTCAAAAGTTCTTAAAAACCATTCTTCCAAGTGAAGGAAATCGGAAACGAGATTTCCATGAGCAGCGGAACAAAACTATTCCAAATTACAATCATGAATGAAAATATATTTACAGTTGACTTCAAACAAGTAGTTATGCAAATCATACAAAAATTATAGCATGAAAATCACAAATGAACAATGAGAAAAACTCTACGCACATAGGCAGAAACGTCTCCACGCTCCGATGCGCGACTTTGATCGAACAACAACAACCACGAGCATTCCATCTACATGACCGCAACACCGCCCGAACACTTCGTGCCCGTCCTCAACGATCGCCTCGGTCATGAACTCCTCCACAACACAAACGGCCTCCACAACACCACGAACGACCTTCGCAAAACCTCGACGGTGTCGAATTGAGTCTGACACCACCAACAAGGCAACCTTGGTATTCTCGATGTGAGAATCCAGAGGGTGGGCTCTGTTTGGACTTGGTATGAGGCAAAAGAAGGGAGGAAACAACGATCGCGTACATGACTGTGCAAGTGGCAGATGGATGAGACCTATCGTATAGGTCGATGCCCAATCATTTAGAGAAAGCTATGTGATCGTCTAGCAAAAGCTATGCGATCGTTTAGCTCATCGTCTAGCTCAGTCTGTCGCCTACAGACTCTATACGATCGTTTACCTTAGGCCAGCGATCGTCTAGCAAAACTATGCG
>NW_024065071.1:287745-297285 GCF_009727055.1 Benincasa hispida
AAATTAGCATATGTTGTCTAATAATAATGTATTTTCGTATTTATATTTAAATTTGAAAATATTTTTATGTATTAAATTTTAGATATGAATCATTTTTCTATTTAAATTTTGATATGAAACATTTTTGCTATCTAATTTAGAAAGAAAAAAAAAACATTTTTGTTTGAGTTTCTGTATAAAGGAAAAAAGGTTGCTTTAGTCCTTGACGTGAAAAATTTGATTTTTGACCTATTTCTCTCTATTTTTAGTGATTAATTCTTCTGCCAAAGTTTTCACTCGATTTCCAAATCCTTCTTTGAGAAGAGTGCCACACTTTAAAAAGGGTGTTGTGTTAACCCTTGGGGAGGCAACTTGTTGGGCGAATTGATGTCTTAAATTCTTAGGTGGTAACTCTTCCTAAGTTTGTAGTTTTGTTAACAACAAATTTATTTGTCTTAAATAAAATAGAGGTATATTTGATATTTAGATAGAATTATCAATCCAAATTAAAACTAAGATCCAAGTTATATGTGTCACTTGAACAGTATGTGCGTATAGTCGACTCTTGATTAAGGTCTTGGAAAAAGAGCTATGTTCGTAATGTTAAATTCCTCAATTACTATGTTAATTGTTTGGCTTAAAATTGTCTATTTTTTTTTTAGAGTATATTCCATATCCCAGACACTTTTGGAGTCCGAGCTAAATGGATCAAAAGGATCATCTTTAAAAGAAAAAAAGTTGGCAATAACCCACTGTAGACACCCCTCAATTGATAAGATACCATTTCCAAACATGCAGTCCATCTAGTCGGAGGCGTCAAATATGCTCTCAACAAACAGTCCCAAGCCTAGCTCAACATTGTAAGACAGAATGCACAAAATTCTTCAAAACAGATGCAGGCCTTGCATGTTATACCAGGTGTTACAAATGCTTCGGACATCGGACGGAAAAAAAATAAATAATGTGTGCGTGCCTTATGAAGACGCAGCGTTGGAGTCAACGTCAAACACTAGGGTCACAATGTTGCGACCCTCATTAAGATTGTGCTTCGATTTTTTCCAGATTTTCAAGGAAGGAAAGAATTTTTATTTTTTTTGAGAGAAAATCCCATAAAATTTCTTTATCTTGAAAGATTTCTCGTAGAAAATTTCACAAAGTCTATTTTTGTGAATCTCCCTCCATGATTCTTATCAATCCTTCAATTGGATTTCTTTCAAGATTCTCCAATTTATGGCTAGGTAAAGTAATTTTCTAGGAAAATCTTTAGTACTAGGTGTTTAAATTTTGAAATCCTTTTCTGCGTATTTTCTTGAATTTCTGCATTATTGATGTTTCTCTTGTTTGAATTTGAATAGAAATTAACTACGGAAAAAGTTTGACGCTTGATTCTGATTAAGTTCTTTGTTAACAAATCTTGCTTGGCACTATTGCATAATAGCTAAGAAGTTGCAAAAATAAGTTTTTGCTTGATTAAATTTAGGACTTCTTTTTCCCGAAATTTAAAATTCCTTGGAACTCTTAATTTAGAAACAAATCAATCAAATTCAATTTCTTGAAATTTACTCTAATGTGGTTTCCTTGAATGTCATAATCATGAGACAACCGTATTTGTTTTAAAGCAATCTAAGAAAAGGAACATGGAATTTGCTGAATTAAAGTATTTTTTACTTAGATTAGGGTTAATTGGTATGGTACATGTTATTAGCTAATTTGTGTATTTTAAAGGTTTTTAACCCTATTAGATTATGAATATTGTGAATTTATGTATTGCTCAAGATCAAATGATATAACCTGCTAATAATGATTTTCTAAGAATTTCCTCTCCTATCGAATCTTTATTATATAGTATATATATATATATCTAAAAGGTTTTGTTATCTTTTAAACCAAATAACAAACCCCTGCCACGCTGGTGAACCTGGTTTGATCTCCCTCGGCAATGGCGCCATTTTGTTAGAGCTTAAGTAGGTGTCGTTAGTACTACTTAACCTTGGAAACAAATAATATTTATAAAAGCTCAAACAAAAACCTAACTAACTCGTCGTATTAAAGTGGAATATAGAGGTCGATCCACAGGGAAAATTATTTTTAATCCTTTTCTTTAACCAACTTAACTAATAAGCTATAAAAATCGAGGGTTTTGAATTAAGACAAGAAACATGCTAAAATCAAAAGATTAAAGGTATAGTTTGTAAAACCAATGTTTAAGACAATTCTTGGCTTCTCTATCCAAGTTAGACGTTCATTACAATTTTATCATTGAATTCTACAATTATTAATTCATAATCGGCATTAGCACGCAACTACTTTACTTAACTAGATTATCTAATCTTTATAAAGGCAGAAATAGCTTAATTAACCTAGTTAAGGAAAGCTTCCTAATCAAATCGATTTTAAGTAGGATTAGCCTAAACCTAATCTATCTAATGTTTCTATACGCTCTATTGGGTTGAATAGCGGTCATATTAGAAGAGAAAAACACACACTAGTTAAGTTTCTAGGATTCATTTGTTTTAATTGATTATTTTGTTAGATTAGCCTTACTCAATTAAATCGAATTTTCTCCAAATCAGTAATTAGTGCATCTTATGGATAGGCATTCAACACACAATTACTATTGCCTCTTGGAGATCTTGGCTAGACATTCTTATCCAAAAACACATTAAAACACAATGAATTCAATGCATGAGTGGAATGTGACAGAAAACCAAACATCTCTTGGCCTAAAACATGTTCATGATATAGATCATTCAACATACTTTCAAGAAGATTAAAATCAGATTCAAAGAAATGCTCAAATTCAAATTGCTAATTGATAAAGAAAAGTAGAGAAACTCAAAAGAATTTTTAAGAACTCTGGAAATAGTACAAACAGATTGAATTATTTCAACAAATTATAAACCAAATTCCATGAAGAAACTACAAGTTATTAATTACATTCAAAAGAAATTCAAAATCTAACCTAAGTTAGGAAAAAATTTACCATAGAGAACTAATTGATACTAGAGACAAAGTTCCACCTTTACATCGAATCGTAGCTTTCCCCCCTCTTTCAGAAAAATGAAAGAAAACTATTTAACTTGCAGGGCATAGGTGGGTTCGAGATGCAATGTACAGTGTTGCAGATACGGGGCTAAATCGTAGAAAATTGCAAGAAGCTTTAGGCTAACATTGCAACACTAGTTGACGTGTTTGCACAAGGGCGCACGTAGATGAATCAAGATTCAAAATATTCGAAGCAGTTGCAACATTGGGGAGCCATTGCAATGCATCACAGTTTTGCAAACAAAAGGCAAGTGTTTTAATCTTCAAAGCGTTTGCTTCCGATGCTTCTAATCCTAGGGTCGTCACGCTAAAAACTTGATGGGAAACTCGATAATCGATGCTTTTGATGACCTATTACTTGATACTCAATGCAACGATTGGCATGTACTCGACGGAGCCTTTGGGTAATTACTCCGATCGGTACATTGATGCTCAATTAACTTTGATAGTATTTTTGGTAAATTACTCGATGAAAAAAGGAATATTGGAAGAAAAACTCGATATTACTCGATGGTACTTCGATTACTTGATTAGTTGATGTATAATACTTCCGGTGGTACTCGACTTCGATATAGCTCGAATGGCATTTGTTTGTAATTTTAATTTCTCTTGCAATTTAGTTGATTTTTCTTGGTCATTTTTTATTTTCCTTTGGCACAATTTTCTCTTAATGACTTCAAGATGCCTCGGGGGACGCATTTTTTACCTACAAAATTAGTCATTAAAAGCAAAATAATCGAAACTATTTTTGGGAAAATTAACATAGAAAATTATACATCCTTTAAAGGCCTAACAAAACTCGTTTAGTTTTTAAGTTGTTGTTGTTGAGCATTATAAATTTCATTTTTTCGTGGGGTTAAATTGAATTAATCTATACTCAATTTTTTATCCCGCAAACTACATACAAAGGTTCATGTTCATATTAATAACCTAAAAAGATCTGCAATAAACAGATGAAGGTTGTGGGTCTTTATCCTGGTAATACTGCAGATATGGCTTCAACTTTCTAATTGTTACATGAGATATAAATGTTGACGAATAATATGGAACCATATTGTTCATAGTAAAAGACATGGAGTGCGGTGTTTCTTATAAAGAAGTTGTATACAATAGACCAGACATGGAAATAATTAGTTTCTCTTTTAACACATTTACTTGAAGAAACTAAATATTTCCCCACTAGGATGACCATAAAAGACTTGGACTTAATATCCTTGAGTGTGAACTATAGTTTGATGGTAATCCTTTGATCTGTATGGGTGAGAATAGGACATTGATAACGATCTCAATAAACCTACCATTTTGAAAGATTTATTTAATTAGGGAGCTAGGAGCACAAAACTACATAAAATAGAATTCACTTCTTCCCATTCCTTAGGAAAGTAGATAATTTACTCAAATTTAATGCTGGTTTCGGGTCTCTTAAACAATGAGGCCCTCAACCTCTCACTATGCCTGAGAGGGTGTTAGTTTATAGTTAGAAACTATAAACTGTTTGTTCATTAGAGGATTAGTGGTACTAAGAAATTAGATGTAACTGCAAGGGGTTTAAAATGGTATTTTGACCCCAACAGTAGTTATGAGCATTTCTAAAGGGTCGTTACTTGCTGTTGGTTGGTTATAATCCATGGACAGTAACAGAGAAATAGTAATCTATAATGCAAAGAGTGTAACTATCGGTCTTTAGTGGGAGGTGATTGTGTAAGTTAATGAATATTGATTAATTAGATTTAAATGAGTTTAATAATTTTAGTCTCATATTCATAGGCTTCTAATTGCTGTAGGTTCCACAAGGTCCCCTTGTTAGTTCACAAAGAATATGTAATGAGGAATTATTTAAATATTTAAAATCAAATGAGGGAAGTTTATATTAATGAGATTTAGTATATAATGGTTAATTATAGATATGAATCTATAATCCAAATTATTATAGAGAGTATATTTTTGGAAAAAGATCAAAATTTATATTAGATTTTATTATGAATAGGATTTCATAAAGAGATGTATAATAATAATATGTGATATTTATATATATATATTATTGATAGGTGATATTTTGATTGAATACAACAGAGAAGATCCCCACAGTCGAGATCAAGAATATAGAGCACAAAGAAATCAAGCATAAGACAGAGCAACACAAAACCAAAACAAAAGCCACAGGAAAGACAAAAAACAAAAACCGAACACAAAAAAAACGCCAAACATCAAACCACCAGGGAGGAAAGGAGAGAAAAAAGAACCAAACCGCACAAACTATGGGCTTCACTACAAGCGAAACAGGGAACATTGTTGAAGTTCAAAAAAAGAAAAACATCATCCACCGTATTAACGGACGATTAACTCAGCACTCTAGCTAAGAAACCAAAAAACAGGGATCAACATGTCGCAAGGAAGTAGAACGAAGCGAGCCGAACCGTGAAACCATAAAAGGTGAACCCAAGAGCAGACACCCTGACAGTCTCGGTCGACCTCTCATGCAGTTGTTCCGATTACACCGCTCGTTATAGATGTAATATAATGAGCAAGCACATACCAGAAAACATGGAACAACTTACTATGCACCCCGCCTTACCTACCCCACTTAGCATAACCAAACTCAACTCTACAATCCCAACCAGGCCACCCGATGCGTCAAACCCAAACTTAACACAACAACACTTAGACCCACACCTTCTCTCCAAACCACATCAAAAAAAATAATAATGATTCTGGCAACTCCACACCTCCCGCACACACAAAAGACACCCCTCCCTTCTGAACCACACCCCCGACTTTTCAACTCAATCCCGCATACCCCAATTTTGTCCCTTAACCGCTAATCAATGGTACAAAAAGGAGTGATAGCAGAATACCACTCCCCCTGCCGCACCAAATACCAGCCCAAGGAACACCCTTAGGACGACAGAGGACGTATTACTTTCCCAAGCACAATAGCGATAGGCTGGGACTACTAGGCATATCCAGCCCCCAAACCCAAATAATCTCTCTTCCTCACCCTAGGGGCTGCCTCACTACCCTGGATAAGGACCCGAATTTCTCAAACAGCTCCCAAGACACATAGCCAGACCTCTAACCTCTTTCCACTACTCACTGAACTCCAAACAACTGACTTCCAAACTAAAACTACTGCCTTTGCATTCATGAACCACGTATACCCGTATGAATCCAAAATTCGCGCCCCCCGTAGCCAAGGAGCACCACCCATAACAAACATGAAGTCCATCGTCGATCCATCAAAAGAAACCAGATGCTTGAATCTATTTTTCTACTTCATAAAGTATAGCCCTCAAGCACCCAAGACCTCCCAACCTTCACTCCGACTGCTCTCCAATTGGACCGTCCACGCGCGAAAACATACGCCTCCGCAACCCATGCCACCCATAGTGAACCGCACCGCGATTTAATTTAAGGAGAAGCCAGAGCATGCTCAATAATACTAGGCCTGGTTCCAAGGAGGCCGATATATTTATTATGTTAATGAAAGTCCCATAATTGAATATATTAATTGATTAATTTAATAGTTTAATTAAATGGTTAAGAAATAATGGAGATTGGAAGTAGATATTATATGATGTTTAATGATAATTAATTTAAAGTAATTAAATAGGTGATTTTAAATATATGGTCCATTTAATTAAATTGTTCAATCTAATTAAATAAGGATTATTTAATTAATTTAGCACTAAGGGTTATAAAGGGAAAATACTTGGAGAGAGGGTTACCCTTCTCCATAAAAAAAATATATCCTTATACCCCAAGTTAGGCAAGATTTTTACTACACTTACCTTAAGGGCCCTCATAAGCCTCACTTTTTCTCGTAACTTCTCTCTAAAATTCTCTATCCTTTTACCTTCTTCCAAAAGTTTCTTAAAAAAAACCATTCTTCCAAAGTGAAGGAAAATTCGGGAAAAAACGAGATTTCCCATGAGCAGCGGAACAAAACTATCTCCAAATTACAATCATGAATTGAATAATATATTTACAGTTGACTTCAAAAACAAGAAGGTTTATGCAAATCATACAAAAATTATAGCATGAAAATTATCACAAATGAACAATGAGAAAACTCTAGACGCACATAGGCAGAAACGTCCTCAAAACGCTCGATTGGCCGCCGACTTTGAGTCGAATCATACAACCAAACCACGAGCATTCCATCTACATGAACCCCGCAACACACCGGCCCGCCAACTAAACTTTCGTGCCCGTCCTCAACGATCGCCTCGGTCATGAACTCTCTCCAAACACAAAACGGCCTCCACAACACCACGAAACGAACCTTCGGCAAAACCTCGTACGGTGTCCGAAATTGAGTCTGACACCACCAAACAAGGCAATCCTTGGTAATTCTCCGAATTGAGGAATCCCAGTAGGGTGGGCTCGTTTGGACTTGGTATGAGGCAAAAAAGGGAGGAACAACGATCGCTTAACATGACTGTGCAAGTGGCAGAGGATGAGGACCTATCGTATAAGGTCGATGCCCAATCATTTAGGAGAAAGCTATGGTACGTCTAGCAAAAGCTATGCGACGTTTAGCTCATTCGTCTAGCTTCAGTCTGTCGCCTACAGGGACTCTTATACGATCGTACCTATAGGCCAGCGATCGTCTAGCAAAACTATGCGCTTCGTTTTAGTAAACTGCACGATTGTTAGGCTCGCACACTGCCAATGTATTTGAGCTCAACCCAGCATCGTTTTAGTAAAACTCTGAATTCTACCTAACGACTTCGTGAGTTTCCTTTTTTTGCGAGAGAAAAACTATAAAAAAAAAAAAAAAAAAAAAAAAAAAAAAAAAAAAACTTCTTTCATAAATTGTGTGAAAACTTATTTTCAAATATGGAAACCACTTTTCTTTTAAAATTCACGGTCTTACCATGATCCAATAACTACCCCACTACTGGTTATTTAAAATAAATAAATATTAATTTATCCGAATAATTAATATATTATAAATATAAATGATAACCAACTTATCATACTATATTTATAACCTATAGTTTTAATATTTTATCTCATGAAACATATAAACCATAGTTCTTTTTCTATTCTATGGTACTTAATGTAAATCTCATTTACATCAATCCTCCACTAGATGTATCTCATGAAACATATAAACCATAGTTCTTTTTATATTCTATGATACTTAATGTAAATCTCATTTACATCAATCCTTCAATACTTAATATAATCAAAATACCTCTTGTCAATTTTAACATTTCAAATCAACACCAAGAATTGATCCTTAATAGATTCCAAGCTACGAAGGGGACCTCATGGACCTGTAGCTCCGAAGCTCCAACGGTTCGTGAATAACTGACTAAACTTTTTAGTCATGGGATCCACCATTCGTTAACTGCCAGGCACTCCATTAAAGATCGACAGCTGAACTATCCTTACTATAAATATATTATGTGTCCATCTTAACCAATCAGGAGTGCGACAACCCTTCACAGATCGCTCGTAAGTACAGCTGAGCCAATAATCGTTATGCCCCTGTAGTTACATCTGTTTCCTTATGTACCACTGATCCCTCTAATGAACATAAGTCATAGTCCTACTATGACTGAGTCTTCTCTTCCAAAGAAAAGCTGTGGCCACTATGTTCAAGCATCGGTATCAGCCATTAAAGGAGCAATCTCTACACTTATCCCTGCTTTGGGAAAGGAGTGGATTCCATCTTGTGGATTGAGTTCTCAGCTCCCAGATCAGACAAGTCCCCAAAAAGGTAGGTATGTTGAGTTGGCAATCTGACCACTCTCACCCATACTAATCAAAGGACCACCCTCAAAGGTAGGAGTTCCCAAAACACTCAGGATTGAGGTCGTGTCACCTATGGTCATTTAGGTGAGATGCAAGTCTCAAATATCAACAGCATTATATACAGAGTCTAGTCATCTCATGGTCTAGGTCTTATACAAACTCTTTGTATAGGAGACTCCGCTCCACGTCTCCACACGAATGGTTAGGATCAACCATCTGTAATAGTTTATAACACTTGCAAACCTCTACAAAGCGGGTCGTATCCATAGTGTCACCAGGATCAAGTATCCCATCTTAATCCTTATACCACAGACTGATTTAGGTTATCACTTAAGGCATGATCCACTTGTATATCATATATACATGCTTAAGTTCACAGCAAGAAGCTTTGTTTGTTGGATATGAGTAAATACAAGAATTAAATAACACTTATTTTATTCATTGAACAATGTGTATCTTTACAAAACAACCAGACTCCGGGAGAATTAGAACACTAATCCCAACAATCTCCCACTTGTCCTAATGTCTCGGGAGACTAATGTACAATACCATATAAAAATATACAATATACAATAAACTAGGGCATACCCTAGTATCATCTTCCACTTGCCCTAGACAAGATGTCACATGTCCTGCATACCCAGACTATCTAGGTAACCCTCGAACACTTTAGCCGTGAGGGCCTTTGTAAAGGGATCAGCAACGTTGTATCCCGTAAGGATCAGATCCTTAGCTCTATACATAAGCATGAAG